>NC_052162.1:2163334-2264624 GCF_902713615.1 Scyliorhinus canicula
CTCTCCAGACTCCCCTCCCTTCCCCCCCCCACCCGACCCTCTCTACACAACTCCCCATCTCTTCCCCCTACCTCTACTACCTCTCACCTACTGTCCTCCCCTCCCCTCCCCTCCCATCTCCTCCGCCCTTCCCCCCTTCCCCTTCCCTCCCCCTTCCCCTTCTCTCCCCACCCCCCCATAACCGACCAACCTCCCGATCCCTTCTCTACCCTGTCACCCAGACCCACGTCCTTAACCCTCCCTCCCCCTCCCATCCTCTCCCCTCCCCCTCCCTCCTCCCTCCCATCTCCCCTCCCTCTCCCCCCCCATCCCTCCCCCTCCCCCATCCCATCTCCCCTCCCCTCCCTCCCCCCCCCCCCCCCCCCGATGGGCTGAATAGCCTCGTTCTGCACTCTGCTCTATGAGATGCTCCAGGCATGGGTGTAGGGCCAGAAGAGATTAAACAGATTGGGATTATACTCGCTGGAGTTTAGAAGGATGAGAGGGGATCTGATCGAGGTATATAAGATACTAAAAGGGATTGACAAAGCAAACGTAGATTAAATGTTCCCCCTTGTGAGGCAATCTAGAATGAGAGGTCACAGATATAGGTTGAGAGGCGGCAGATTTAGAACTGAGATGAGGAGGAACTACTTCTCGCAGAGGGTAGTGAATTCGTCCCGCATAAGAGATTAGCGTGTAAAATTATAGCTCATTGGTTTAAGGATAGTCTATTTGGATGCATAGAAAACTGGTTAGCAGACAGGAAATGAAGAGTAGGAATTAATGGGTCTTTCCCGAATTGACAGGCAGTGACTAGTGGGGTAACGCAAGGATTAGTGCTGGGATCCCAGCTGTTCACAATATATTCATGATTTAGATGACAGAACAAAATGTAACATCTCCAAAATTGCAGATGACACCAAGTTGGGTGGAGGGTGAGCTGTGAGGAGGATGCAGAGATCCTTCAGTGATTTGAACAAGTTCAATGAGTGGGCAAATGAATGGTAGATGCAGTATAATTTGGAGAAATGTGTAGTTATCCAGTTTGGTTTCAAAAACAGGAAGGCAGACTATTATCTGAATGGTCATAAATTAGGAGAGGGGAATTTACAATGAGACCTGGGTGTCCTCGTACACCAGTCACTGAAGGTAAGCATGCAGATACAGCAGGCGGTAAAGAAGGCTAATGGTATGTTGGCCTACATTGCGAGAGGATTCGAGTACAGGAGTAGGGATGTCTTGCTGCAATTATACAGGGTCTTGGTGAGGCCACTCCTGGAGTATTGTGTGCAGTTTTGGTCTCCTTATCTGAGGAAGGATGTTCTTGTTATAGAGGGAGTACAGAGAAGGTTTAACAGACTGATTCCTGGGGTGGTAGTACTGATGTATGAGGAGCGACTGAGTCGGTTAGGATTGTATTCGCTGGAGTTCAGAAGAATGAGGGGGGATCTCATAGAAACCTATAAAATTCTAACAGGACTGGACAGGGTCGATGCAGGAAGGATGTTCCGAATGGTGGGTGTGTCCAGAACCAGGGGTCACAGTCTGAGGATACGGGGTAGACCATTTAGGACAGAGATGAGGAGAAATTTCTTCGCCCAGGGAGTGGTGAGCCTGTGGAATTCACTACCACAGTAAGTAATTGAGACCAAAGCATTGTATTTTTTCAAGAAGCAGTAGGGGGATATAGCACTCAGGGTTGAAGGGGATCAAAGGATATTGGGGGTGGGGGTGGAGGGGAAGCAGGATTAGGCAATTGAGTGGATGGTCAGGCATGATCATAATGAATGGCGGATCAGGCTTTGCTTAGTAAAGTGTTATTTTGTTTCTTTCAACCCACAGAATCATGCGGTTTTATCTCTTGCTGGGTACTGAGATTTCAAATTTTGTCTGCTTTAAATAAAAGTTACTGTTCCCTAACTGGATCAGAACAGTATAATGTCTCACTTTTTATATGATTCCATGATCGGACGCACTGACTGAGTAATACCAAGTGTGCTCGGTATTACACTAACAAACCAATTTGAAGATTACCACTCAGCTTGCAACTTGTCTTACAAATGCTTGTTAAAGTCTACAGCCACTGCAGGCAGAAAGAACATGACCAAGCATTGAGCATGTTTGTGAATTAAACCCCGGAGGACAATAGTTCCTTGATTGCATTCTCCATGGCAACAACGTCACACAAATTAGTGTTGATTTATCAGCGCTCTTTTCTCATGCAGTACAAATTGTTGTTCCCATTGAACATTTGGGCATTCTTGCATTTGTCCTGATACGTTCAAGGCGAGAAACTTTATTGCCTGTCTCTTATTCAACAATGGGTCAAATGGAAGAGCAATAGTGGTGTGAGGTTCGATAGTGAGGGATGCAGATAGGTGTTTCTGTGGCCGTAGATGTGACTCCAAGATGGTGTGTTGCCTCCCTGGTGCCAGGCAAGGATGTCACTAAACAGCTGTACAGAATTCTGAAGGGGAGGGTGAACAGTCAGAGGTCATGGTTCAGATTGGTACCAACAACATAGGTAGAAAAAGGGATGAGGCCCTGCAGCAAGAATTTAGGGAGCTAAGGAGCAGATTGAAATGCAGTACGTCAAAGGTTGTAAGATCTGGATTACTCCCTGTGCCATGTGATAATGAGTATAGGAATAGGAGGGCAGGGCAGATGATTGTGTGTTGAATTTAGAAATTTAGTTAGGCTACAGCTGGAGTATAGTGTTCAATTCTGGTCGCCACACTACCAGAAGGATGTGGAGCTTTGGAGAGGTGCAGAAGAGATTTACCAGGATGTTGCCTGGTATGGAGGGCATTCAGCTATGAGGCGCGTTTGAATAAACTCGGTTGTTCTCACTGGAACGACGGAGGTTGAGGGGCGACCTGATAGGGGTCTACAAAATTATGAGGGCATAGACAGAGTGATAGTCCGAGGCTTTTCCCCAGGGTAGAGGGGTCAATTACGAGGGGGCATAGGTTTAAGGTGCGAGGGGCAAAGTTTAGAGGAGATGTGCAGGCAGGTTTTTTACACAGAGGGTAGTGGGTGCCTGGAACTCGCTGCCGGGGAGGTGGTGGAAGCAGGGACGATATTGACATTTAAGGGGCATCTTGACAAATACATGAATAGGATGGGAATAGAGGGATATGGACCCCGGAAGTGTAGAAGATTGTAGTTTAGTCGGGCAGATGGTCGGCACGGGCTTGGAGGGCCGAAGGGCCTGTTCCTGTGCTGTACTTTTCTTTGTTCTTTGTTCTTGAAGAGGATGGGGCAGGATGGAGGGCTTTAATTTCCTGGATCAATGAACCTGTTTCTGGGGAAGGTGGGACCTGTCCAAGTTGGACTGGTTGTACCTGAACAGGAATGGACCAACATCCTTGCAGGGAGGTTTTGCCAGTGCTGTTGGTGGAGATTAAACTAATTTGGGATGGGATGGGTCACAATGAAGAAACATGGAAACATCGAGAGTAGGAGCAGGAGGAGGCCATTCGGCCCCTCAAGTTGCTCTGCCATTCATTATGATCATGCCTGATCATCCAACTCAATAGCCTAATCCCGCTTTCTCCCATGTCCTTTTTTTAAAATTTAGAGTACCCAATTTCATTTTTTTTCAATTAAGGGGCAATTTAGCGTGGCCAATCCACCTAGTCTGCACATTTTTGGGTTGTGGGGGCGGAAACCCACGCAACACGGGGAGAATGTGCAAACTCAACACAGACAGTGACCCAGAGCTGGGATTGAACCTGGGACCTCGCGCCGTGAGGCCGCAGTGCTAACCCACTGCGCACCACGTTGCCTCTTTCTCCCATATCCTTTGATCTCCTCGCCCCAACTGCTTCTTGAAAACATACAATGTTTTAGCCTCAGAATGTCCAATTCACCTAACAGCACGTCTTTTGGGACTTGTGGGAGGAAACCGGAGCGTCTGGAGGGAACCCACGCAGACACGGGGCGAACTCGCAGACTCCACACAGGCAGTGACCCAAGCCGGGAATCGAACCCTGGTACTTGGTGCTGTGAAGCAATGGTGTAAACCACTGTGCACACACCAGGCCATCCACCCAGATGACACCCCTCTTCCTGCGACCAAATCAGCTCAGTCCCACAAGTCGATGAGGGTGGCACCATAGCACCTCAAAATCAGATCAGGACCCTCCTCATCCCAGCCCTCTGGAGGACGCCCATCAAGGTCATCTCAGGCAACAGGCATTGCAGACAGCAAGCTTCCTTCACCTCCACTATGGAGCCCGTGGATACAGCAAGGCTTACCGGCAGGGTAAGAAATGTTAAGAAAGTCTAAATGCACAGCGTGGAGATGGGTATTAGGCACCCCTGGATAGTGATCACCTACGTAGGTGAACAGCCATATCTGTTAATGAAATCTCACTTCTTGCAACCTCTCTTTGACTCGCTGCTCTCAATACTGCTGACACAACTGCATCCAACTTACACCGAAAGGCTGGATACTCACTCCAGAGCTGCCTCTGTCTGCTCTCTGCAAGGCTTCCAGCTCATTGGTTGGCCTTCCCTCCAGTTACTTACAGAAAGCACTTAACCCTCTTTGAAGTGGGGACTCCCTGTGGCGACATGTAGGCAGAGGTTGCATGTTGGGTGGCTCCTGCTGGAGCATTGTTTTTTGGCCTTTTTAACCCAGATTTTGGAGGGAATTCCACCTGATTGATTGTTAAAAAAAGTTACGGCAACCGAAGGATGTCGAAATACCAGACGAAGAATCCGGGAAGAAAGGGTGCAAGTGATAGGGCGCCGGCGATCTCGGGTTTGGTGGGGAGTGCTGTGGGAGGAAGGATGGCAGGAGCAAGCTCAGCAGGTTGGGCTGCGCCCATTACAGTGGTCCCGCTGACCAATGTGATGACTGTTGAATTTGAGCATCAGTTAGCCAAGCATTATGATAGGTATCAGAGGAGATGATGACCTCGCTCAAAGAGTTGGTGGATGATATATTTGCCCCAATAAAGGAGGCTGTTGGAAAGAGGTCGGTGGTGGTGAGTGAGCAAGAAGAGGTGTTGGAGGGGGTGAAAGAGGCCTTGTCGCAGCATGGCGACCAGCTCACCTTGATGGGTGAGGAGCTGTAGAAGGTGCAGGAGAGTAACGAAGGGCAGAGAGCCAAAGTGGAGGACCTAGCGAACAGGTCACAAAGGCAGAATTTGAGGATCATGGGTTTGCCCGAGGGGCTGGAGGGCCGGAAGCTGATGGAGTATTTTGCAGAGATGTTCGGCAAGTCGTTGTGTGGGGGAGAGGACCCCTCCCTCTATCAGCTGGACAGGGTTCACCTGTCACTCCGGCCGAAGACGAATGAACCACCAAGAGCTGTGGTGGTCTGGTATCCATAACTACCAGGTGAAGGTGAAGGTGTTGATTTGGATGAGGTTGAATGGAGAGGTGAAGTGGAAAGGCGGTGGTATTCGTTTGTAGCAGGATCTCACGGTGGAGCTGGCGAGAAGGCAGATGGTCTTTGGTGGGGTGAAAGCAGCGTGGTATAAGAGTAAGGTGCGGTTTGGGAAAGTCTAACCTGCGATGCTGAAGGTCACACACAATTCCAGAGACTGCTAGGAATTGTGTGGAGGTGTTCGTGAAGGACAGGGACTAAATTGAGTTTGAACCTGGCAATTTTTCTTTTTTTTTTTCTTTTCCTTTTTTCAGGTTGAGTTTGGGAGGGGTGGTTTGGGGACTTTGGGGTAATTTGTTGGGATTTGATTCTTCTTGGTTTGAGGGACTATTGTTTTGGGCTTTTGAGAGGTCTGGGTGTGGGGGGGAAGGGGGTTCGGTAGGGTCCACCCCGCTAGCAAATGTAAGTTAGCTGGTTAACGGGAGCAAGGTGGGTGGGAGGGGCCACGGTCGTTGGAACCTGTATGGACAGGTATCGAGGGGCCACGGAGGTGTGTGTGTGTGGGGGGGGGGTGACGACACTGGGAAAAGTGGCTTCAGGAGGACAAGGCTGGGGTATTTCTGGGAAAGAGAGGAGAGGGCTAGTTAGCTGACGGTGACTAGGGGTAGGGCTGGGTCCTGCTGGCTGGATGGGGCCAGGGGAGGCGGGTATGACTGACAGGAGGGATGGCGGGGATGAGAGATCGCCGGTCCGTATGGTAACGTGGAACGTGCGACAGTTGGGGGAGCGGGTGAAGGGGACGAGAGCTTTCTCTCAGTTAAAGAGATTGAAAGCCGGCGTGGTAATGCTGCGGGAGACCCACCTGAGGCAGAATGACCAGGAGAGACTTCGGAAAAGGTCGTGTTGTGGGCGCTGGCAATGGTTCTGTTCCTTTTTGCCCCAGGGAAATATTCAGGGAGTCCGGTGGTCATGGCCACGTTGAAGATATGGAGGCAATTTTGACAGCACTCTATGCGAGGAGTGGGGTTGATGTGAATGCCAATTCGAGACAATCATGGGTTTGAACCAGCGAGGCTGGATATTAGGTTTCGGGCTTGGGAGGAGGATGATGGAAATTAAGGATTTATTTCTAGATGGAAGGTTTGCGAGTTTGGAGCAGTTGGGAGAGAAGTTTGGGATCCTGCAGGGAGTGACATTTAGGTATAGGCAGCAGCAGGGTTTTGCAAGGGTGGTGGACATTTGTGAATGGTGTGGGAGGGGCTCGGCCAATCACGTACATGTGTTCTGGTCCTGCCCGAAGTTTTGGAAATTTTGGAGGTCGTTCTTCAGCACCATGTCGGCGATCCTGGGGGCCATATTTGGGGTGTGAGACTTGCCGGAGCTGCAGACGGGAGCGGGCGCAGATTCTTAAGCCTTTGCCTCGCTGATTGCTCACAGTCGGGTCCTGTTGGGGTGGAGGTCAATGTCTCCCCCCCGTGCCTCGGTATGGCTGAGGGATCTGTTGGAGTTCCTGTATTTGGAGAAGGGCAAATTTGTTTTGAGAAGTGAGTGAGGGTCTCCACAAGAGATGAGGTTTGTTTGTGTTACATTTTAAAGAGCTGGTTCCGTCACCTGTTAAGGGGGGGACACTCTAGGCTAATTGGGGGGGGGGGGGGGGGCGGTGGAGGGAGTTTTGGGAGTTTGTGTTGTTTTTGTATATTTACAATGTCAAAATATTAAAAACTTGGATGAACTTTTTTTTCAAAACTCTTTGATGTGGTTTATAAACATTCTCAGTTGACCACTTGAAAATTACTCAACTGGGAAGGAGGATGAATGAAACACTGTTAACAGCTGGAGTGTGTGGAAGCTGTCAATCAATGTCCAGTAAAAACAATATCAAAGAGAAATGAGTGAAAGACTTGCAGCTCAAAGATTTAAGGAGTTTAAACCCAGCTGACTGGGTTTCACGGTAGCACAGTGGTTAGCACTGTTGCTTCACAGCGCCAGGGTTCCAGGTTCGATTCCCGGCTTGGGTCACTGTCTGTGCGGTGTCTGCATGTTCTCCCCGTGTCTGCGTGGGATTCTTCCCACAAGTCCCGAAAGACGTGCTGTTAGGTGAATTGGACATTCTGAATTCTCCCTCTGTGTACCCGAACAGGCGCCGGAGTGTGGCAATCAGGGATTTTCACAGTAACTTCATTGCAGTGTTAATGTAAGCCTACTTGTGACAATAATAAAGATTTATTATTATTTTCTATTTCCAGGAATTGTCAAGTGTTGCTGTGTATTGCCCAGGTGAGTGTTAAAGCAGTAAGTCTTTTCACTGCCTCTGTCTGGACTGCTCTCTAGCTTCCAAACAGGGGTCTCTCTTCTTGGGGGGGTCTCTTTAATTAGGGCAGTCTCTGGGGGAGGGGGTATACTGGGGGGCTCAGGTCATCCCCATACTGGCTAAGGAATGGGAATCATTTCCTGATTTACACTCCCAGCATGAGCACAAATCTGATGCAATTCAGCTCCGGCAGGAGAACCCCCCAAACGGAGAATCCTGCCCATTGTTTGAAATAATTGTGGGTATCGGTGATTGGAACTCGGAGTTTGTGTAAAATCCTTGAAGGCAAAGGGAGAGAGGTGTGAAATCTTGATGGAAGCTGTAGAGGGAAGCCTAATTTTTTTATTAATGTTTTTATTCAGGAGTTTTTATGTTACACAAAACAAAGGTAATCTTGAACGTGCATCAAAACCAAAATTATATCTACATCGGTTGTCTTTTGTTATTTATATCGGTTGCAGCTTCTTGTTCTGCTTTTCCAGTCGGTGTTTATTGTCAGCCGCGTCCCCAACCTTCCTCTCCCCCTTTTCCTCCTGAACCCCCCTCCCCTTCTAGTCGCCTGGCATGCCCTCTTCAGCTCTTCTATCTTCTTCCTGTTTGGTTGGGGTGACGGCGTGTATTTTGTTATTTGCTGAGCCTGGTGAGCTCTATGCTTCTCTGTTCCCCACCACCTTGGACATCGCCTTGAAGAAGGCTGGCCAGAACACGACAAGTCTTGGGTAGGCCCAGAACATGTGGGCATAGTTGGCCGGGCCTCCTTCGCACCGTTCACATCTCTCCTCCACCTCCGGGAAAAACCTGCTCATTCGGGTTCTGGTTAAGTGGGCTCTGTGAGGGCAGCACGGTGGCCTAGTGGTTAGCACAACCGCCTCACGGCGCTGAGGTCCCAGGTTCGATCCCGGCTCTGGGTCACTGTCCGTGTGGAGTTTGCACATTCTCCCCGTGTCTGCGTGGGTTTCGCCCCCACAACCCAAAAATGTGCAGAGTAGGTGGATTGGCCACGCTAAATTGCCCCTTAATAGAAAAAAAATAAAAAATAATTGGGTAATCTAAATTTATTAAAAAAAAAAAAAAAAGTGGGCTCTGTGCACCACTTTCCACTGCATTAGGCTTGGCCTTGCGTATGTGAGGGTGGAGTTGACCCTGTGCAGTGCTTCACTCCAGAATCCCCACCCTATTTCAAACCCAAAGTCCAGTCCCATATTTATCTTGTCTCAACCAGTGGTGTGTTTAACCTCTCCAGTAGTCGCCCATACAAGTCACCGC
The DNA here is from genome assembly GCF_902713615.1 of Scyliorhinus canicula. Lineage (NCBI taxonomy): Eukaryota > Metazoa > Chordata > Chondrichthyes > Carcharhiniformes > Scyliorhinidae > Scyliorhinus > Scyliorhinus canicula. The sequence continues at coordinate 2,172,232 of NC_052162.1, forward strand.
AGTTCCCCCTCCTTAAGATGTCCACGTCCAGTAGGTCCTCTCGCAGTGATTGATACGGTGGTTGTGGGTAGATCCTCGTTTCCCTGCATAAGACGTTTTTCACCTGCTTATATCTTAGCTCTTTCGCCCTCATGTGTAACTTCTCTGTTAGTTCCTCGAGCGTTGTCAGTCTGTTATCTGTGTAGAAGTCTCTAACTGTCAGCGACCCTCTGTCCTGTCTCCATTGTCATAGACGTGAACATGTGGTTATTACAGATGGGGGCCTTAACGGCTATTTTGGTTAATCTAAAGGCAGTTGATTCCACAACTGGAGTGTTGCTATCACCGTTGGGCTGGTTGAGTGTTTCTTCGGTGGGGGTGGGAGTGCCGCCGTGGCCAGGGCCCCCGTGCGCAGCCCTCTCCATAAGCACCCACTCAGCTTCTGACTCTTTCATCCACCCCTTTACCCTCATTGCGATTGCAGTCCAGTGTGTCTTACAACATAGAAAGCACCCTATCTGCCTTCAACACAGCCTGGTATGGCAACTGCTCAGCCAAAGACCGTAAGAAACTTCAGAGAGTCGTGAACACAGCCCAGTCCTTCACACAAACCTGCCTCCCATCCATTGAATCCATCTATATCTCCGGCTACCTGCTAAAAAATTATAGTAGACCATGAGCTAGACAGTCGTCACAATATTCTGAGTTTCGCAAGTATAGGTTGGTTGGGACCAGTCGTTACTCTGCCTATTGCGAATCACTGAGAAACAGAGAACGTTTTGCTCATCATCTTTTTAAACAGTGACCCTTTTAAACAGTAAACCCTTGTTCTACGTTCTCCCGCAGGAGGGCACATTCTCTCCATATCCAACCTGTCATAATCCCTCAGGATCTTACATGTTTCAATCAAGTTGCCTCTTACTCTTCTAAACTCCAACCTTTCCTCAGACGACAATGCACCCATTCCAGGATTAGTCTGATAAACGTTCTCTGAATTCCTCAATTCTCGTTCCACAAATATCCTCGTTCTCGCTGATGGAGGAGCCCAGCACATCAGTCTCAAAGTCAAGGCAGAAGCATTGGCAACAATCTTCAGCCAGAAGTGCCAAGTGGATGATCCATCTCGGTCTCCTCCAGAAGTCTCCAGTATCACAGATGTCAGTCTTCAGCCAATACGATTCACTCCACGTGATATCAAGAAATGACTGAAGGTACTGGTTACTGCAAAGGTTCTGGGCCCTGACAACGTTCCAGCAGTCATAGAATTTACAGTTCAGAAGGAGGCCATTCGGCCCATCAAGTCTGACCAGCCCTTGGAAAGAGCACCCTGCTTAAGCATATGCTTCCACCCTATCCCCATAACCCAGTTACCCCACCTAACCATTTTGGACACTAAGGGGCAATTTATCATGGCCAATCCACCTAAGCTGCACATCTTTGGACTATGGAACGAAACCGGAGCACCCGGAGGAAACCCACGCGGACATGAGGAGAAACTGCAAACTCCACACAGTCACCCGAGGCCAGAATTGAACCCGGGTCCCTGGAGCTGTGAGGCAGCAGTGCTAACCATTATGCCACCGTGTCGCCGCTGAAGACTTGTGCTCGAGAACTTGCTGCACCCGAAGCAAGCTGCTCCAATACAGCTACCCGGCATCTACCCGGCAATGTGGAAAATTGCTCAGATGTGTCCTGCACACAAGAAAGAGGACAAACCCAACCCAGCCAATGCCAGCAAAGTGATGGAAAGTGTCGTCAATAAAGTGATGGAAGGGAGTCATCATCAGTGCCATCAAGCGACTTACTCAGCAATAACCTGCTCACAGATGCTCAGTTTGGGTTCCGCCAGGGTCACTCAGCTCCTGACCTCATTACAGTCTTGGTTCAAACATGGACAAAAGAGCTGAATGCCACAGGTGAGGAGAGAGTGGCTGCCCTTGACATCAAGGCAGCATTTGACCGAGTGTGGCATCAAGGAGCTCTAGCTAAACTGGAGTCAATGGGAATCAGGGGGGAAACTCTCCGCTGGTTGGAGTCATACCCGGCACAAAGGGAGATGGTTGTAGTGGTTGGAGATCAATCATGATCACTGCAGGAGTTCCTCAGAGTAGTTCCTAGGCCCAATCATCTTCAGCTGCTTCATGAATGACCTCCCTTCCATCATAACTGGGAATGTTCATGGATGACTGCACAATGTTCAGCACCATTCGCGACTCCCCAGATAATGAAGCAGTCCATGTCCAAATGCAGCAAGACCTGGACAATATCCAGGCTTGGGGTGACAAGTGGTAAGTTACATTCGTGTCACACAAGTGTCAGGCAATGACCATCTCCAATAAGAGTGAGTTAAATCATTGCCCCTTGATGTTCAATGGCATTACCATCACTGAATCCCTCACAATCAGTTTGGGCAGCATGGTGGTTAGCATAAATGCTTCACAGCTCCAGGGTCCCAGGTTCGGTTCCCGGCTGGGTCACTGTCTGTGTGGAGTCTGCACGTCCTCCCCGTGTGTGCGTGGGTTTCCTCCAGGTGCTCCGGTTTCCTCCCACAGTCCAAAGATGTGCTGGTTAGGTGGATTGGCCATGCTAAATTGCCCGTAGTGTCCTAAAAGTAAGGTTGGGGGGGGTTGTTGGGTTACGGGTATAGGGTGGATACGTGAGTTTGAGTAGGGTGATCATTGCTCGGCACAACATCGAGGGCCGAAGGGCCTGTTCTGTGCTGTACTGTTCTATGTTCTATGTTCTACTCAACATCCTGGGGGTTACCATTGATCAGAAACTGAACTGGACCCAGCCGTATAAATACTGTGGCTGTAAGAGCAGCTGGGAATCCTACGGTGAATAACTCACCTCCTGAGCCCCCAAAGCCTGTCCACCATCTACAAGGCACAAGTCAGGAGCGTGATGGAATACTCTCCACTTGCCTGGATGAGTGCAGCTCCAACAATAGGAAGGAAGGGATTGCACTAGGAAAGGTGCAGAGGAGATTCACCAACATGCTGCCTAGGCCGGTTTCAGCAATGAAGAGAGACTGGATAGCCTGGGGTTGTTTTTCTTGGAGCAGAGAAAGCTGAGGGGAGGGGGGCCTGATTGAGGTTTATAAAATTGAGGGACATAGAAAGGTGGACAGGAAGGAACTTTTCCCCTCAGTGGAGGGGCCAATAACCAGGGGGCATCAATTTAATGTAATGGGCAGGAGGTTTTGAGGGGTTGTAAGGAAAAACAGTTTCACCCAGAGTATGGGTGGGAATCTGGAACTCACTGCCTGAAAGGGTGGTAGAGGAGGGAACCCGCACAACATTTAAGAAGAATATAGATGAGTTCTGTAAAACTCTTATGAGTCTAAGCTCAACACCATCCAGGATAAAGCCCAGTTGATTGACACCCTGTCCATTGCCTTAAACATTCAAACCCTCCACCACCGAAGATCAGTGACAGCCGTGTGTAGCATCTACTAGATGCATGGCAGTAACTCACCAAGGTTCCTCAGACAGCACCTACCAAACCCACAACCACTACCCATGAACCTATCCACTACCATCTAGAAAAAGAGCAACAGACACATGGGAACCCTCCAAGTCACTCACTGTCCTGACTGGGAAATATATCGCCGTTCCTTCACTGTCACTGGGTCAAAGTCCTGGAACTCCCTCCCCAACAGCACTGTGGGTGTACCTACACCTCATGGACTGCAGCGGTTCAAGAAGACAGCTCACCACCACCTTCTCGAGGCCAACTAGGGATGGACAATAAATGCTGGCCTAGCCAGTGACGCTCGCATCCCATGAACAAAGAACAATACAGCACAGGAACAGGCCCTTCGGCCCTCCAAGCCTGTGCCGATCACGTGTCCTATCTAGACCAACCGCCTGTATCCTTCTATACCCCATCAGTTCATGTGCCTATCCAGATAAATCTTAAAGGTCGCTAACGTATCTGCCTCAACCACCTCACTTGGCAGTGCATTCCAGGCCACCACCACCCTCTGTGTAAAAACTCCCCCCACACATCTCCACTGAACTTGCCCCCCCTCCTCCCCCCTCCCCACCTTGAACTTGTGCCCTCTTGTAATTGTCATTTCCGCCCTGGGAAAAAGCCTCCAACTGTTCATCCTATCTATACCCCTAATCATTTTATAAACTTCTATCAGGTCGCCCCTCAGCCTCCGTCTCTCTAGGGAGAACAATCCCAGTTTATTCAATCTCTCCTCATAGCTAATACCCTCTATACCAGGCAGCATCCTGGTAAACCTTTTCTGTACTCTCTCCAAAGCCTCCACATCCTTCTGGTAGTGCGGTGACCAGAATTGGACACAGTATTCCAAATGTGGCCAAACCAACGTTCTATATAACTGGATGTGGAGATGCCGGCGTTGGACTGGGGTGAGCACAGTAAGAAGTCTTACAACACCAGGTTAAAGTCCAACAGGTTTGTTTCAAACACGAGCTTTCGGAGCACGGCTCCTTCTTCAGGTGAATGGAAAGGCTTGTTCCAGAAATGTTTATATAGACACAGTCAGGGATGCCCGGAATGCGAGCACCTGCAGGCAATCAAATCATCAAAGATGCAGAGAGAGAGGTAACTCCAGGTTAAAGAGGTGTGAATTGTCCCAAGCCAGTTCAGTCGGTAGGCCTCTGCAAGTCCAGGCTTGTTGGTGGGGGCCGAATGTAATGCGACATGAATCCCAGATCCCGGTTGAGTCCGCATTCATGCGTGCGGAACTTAGCTATAAGTTTTTGCTCAGCAATTTTGCGTTGTCGCGTCTCCTGAAGGCCTCCTTGTAGAATGCTGACCCGGAGATCAGAGGCTGAATGTCCTTGACTGCTGAAGTGTTCCCCAACTGGAAGGGAACAGTCCTGCCTGTTGATAGTCGCACGATGCCCGTTTATTCGTTGTCGCAGTGTCTGCATGGTCTCGCCAATGTACCACGCTTCGGGACATCCTTTCCTGCAGCGTATGAGGTAGACTACATTGGTCGAGTCGCACGAGTATGCGCCGCGTACCTGGTGGGTGGTGTTTCCACGTGTAATGGTGGTGTCCACGTGTAATGGCCGCTGCCCTAGACTCGACATGTATGCTCAAGCCGTCAGAAGTCGTGTCAATGCCAGATTCATCACTCGCAATCACAAGGCAGCCTCAAACGTCACCCAAGCACAACGCAACGCCATCCGCACTCTCAAGACCAACCGCAACATCGTCATCAAACCAGCAGACAAAGGAGGGGCCACCGTCATACTGAACAGAACAGCCTACTGCAAAGAAGTATACCGACAACTCGACAACCAGGAACACTACAGGCAGTTACCCGCAGATCCAACCAAGGAACACATCCGCCAACTCAGCAGACTGATCAAGACCTTAGATCCAGACCTTCAGAACACCCTACGTGCTCTCATCCCACGTAATCCCCGCATTGGAGATCTCTACTGCCTCCCGAAAATACACAAGGCCAACACACCAGGCCGTCCTATCGTTTCAGGCAATGGGACCCTGTGTGAGAACCTCTCTGGCCACATCGAGGGCATCTTGAAACCCATCGTACAAGGTACACCCAGCTTCTGTCGCGACACGACGGACTTCCTACAGAAACTCAGCACCCATGGACCAGTTGAACCAGGAACATTCCTCGTCACAATGGATGTCTCAGCACTCTACACCAGCATCCCCCATGACGACGGCATTGCTGCAACAGCCTCAGTCCTCAACACCGACAACTGCCAATCTCCAGACGCAATTCTGCAACTCATCCGTTTCATTCTAGACCACAACGTCTTCACCTTCGACAACAAATTCTTCATCCAGACGCACGGAACAGCCATGGGGACCAAATTTGCACCTCAATATGCCGACATCTTCATGCACAAGTTTGAACAGGACTTCCTCACCACACAGGACTTTCAACCGATGCTATACACCAGATACATCGATGACATTTTTTTCCTTTGGACCCACGGCGAGACATCACTGAAACGACTACACGATGACATCAATAAGTTCCATCCCACCATCAAACTCACCATGGACTATTCTCCAAATTCAGTTCCATTCTTGGACACACTCGTCTCCATCAAGGACGGTCACCTCAGCACCTCGCTTTACCGCAAACCCACAGATAATCTCACGATGCTCCACTTCTCCAGCTTTCACCCGAAACACATTAAAGAAGCCATCCCCTATGGACAAGCCCTCCGTATACACAGGATCTGCTCAGACAAGGAGGAGCGCAACAGGCACCTACAGATGCTGAAAGATGCCTTCGTACGAACGGGATATGGCGCTCGACTCATTGATCGACAGTTCCACCGCGCCACAGCAAAAAACCGCACCGACCTCCTCAGAAGACAAACACGGGACACCACTGACAGAGTACCCTTCGTCGTCCAGTACTTTCCTGGGGCGGAGAAACTACGACATCTTCTTCGCAGCCTCCAACACATCATCAGCGAGGATGGACATCTTGCCAAGGTCATCCCCACACCCCCACTACTGGCCTTCAAACAACCGCGCAACCTCAAACAAACCATTGTTTGCAGCAAATTACCCAGCCTTCAGAACAGCAACCACAACACCACAAAACCCTGCCAGGGTAATCTCTGCAAGACATGCCAGATCATCGACATGGACACCACCATTACACGTGGAAACACCACCCACCAGGTACGCGGCGCATACTCGTGCGACTCGACCAATGTAGTCTACCTCATACGCTGCAGGAAAGGATGTCCCGAAGCGTGGTACATTGGCGAGACCATGCAGACACTGCGACAACGAATAAACGGGCATCGTGCGACTATCAACAGGCAGGACTGTTCCCTTCCAGTTGGGGAACACTTCAGCAGTCAAGGACATTCAGCCTCTGATCTCCGGGTCAGCATTCTACAAGGAGGCCTTCAGGAGACGCGACAACGCAAAATTGCTGAGCAAAAACTTATAGCTAAGTTCCGCACGCATGAATGCGGACTCAACCGGGATCTGGGATTCATGTCGCATTACATTCGGCCCCCACCAACAAGCCTGGACTTGCAGAGGCCTACCGACTGAACTGGCTTGGGACAATTCACACCTCTTTAACCTGGAGTTACCTCTCTCTCTGCATCTTTGATGATTTGATTGCCTGCAGGTGCTCGCATTCCGGGCATCCCTGACTGTGTCTATATAAACATTTCTGGAACAAGCCTTTCCATTCACCTGAAGAAGGAGCCGTGCTCCGAAAGCTCGTGTTTGAAACAAACCTGTTGGACTTTAACCTGGTGTTGTAAGACTTCTTACTATATAACTGGGACATAGTTTACGAGCTTTTTTACTCGATGCCCCATCCTTTGAAGGCAAGCAGGCCATAGGCTTTCTTTACCACCATTTCCACCTGTGCTGCCACTTTTAAGGATCTGTGGACCTGCACGCCCAGATCTCTCTGTGTCTCTCTGCTCCTGATGGTTCTGCTATTTATTTTGTAGCTCCCACCTGAATTGGATCTACCAAAATGCATCAACTCGCATTTGTCCGGGTTAAATTCCATCTGCCATTTCTCTGCCCAATTTTGCAGCCTATCTATATCCTGTTGTATTCTCTGACAATCTTCATCACCATCCGCAACTCCTGCAATCTCAGTATCATCCACAAACTTGCTCATCAGACCTACTACGTTTTTTTCCAAGTCATTTATATATATTACAAACAGCAATATTTTTTTTTTTTTTTTTAAATAAATTTAGATTACCCAATTATTTTTTCCAATTAAGGGGCAATTTAGTATGACCAATCCACCTACTCTGCACATTTTTGGGTTGTGGGGCGAAACCCACGCAGACACGGGGAGAATGTGCAAACTCCACATGGACAGTGACCCAGAGCCGGGATCGAACCTGGGACCTCAGCGCCGTGAGGCGGTTGTGCTAACCACTAGGCCACCATGCTGCCCTCAAACAGCAATATTTAACAAATAAATTAAATACACTGTTGAAATTTGGCATTGTTTAACTTTCATATATACTGGCTGATTTTCTCCTGTTTTTGAGAAATCAGCCACAGATTACGGACTGGAAGCCCCGTCTTCTCAACCTCGCCCCTCGCCTGAGGTGTGGTGATCCTCGGGTTAAATCACCACCAGTCAGCTCTCCCCCTCAAAGGGGAAAGCAGACTATGGGACGATGGTGACTTTACTTTACTTACAGACTGGTTCAGTTCAGTTCCCAGTTCTTGTCACAAGAGGTCAGTCCTCTGCTTTGTTTGACTGTTCTTTGGTTGGTTTGAATGTGAGAGATTTCAATTTTACCCAACAGATACTCAGCAGAAGAAGCAGCCTCGGGAGAGAGAGAAACAGAATTGTGGGCTCAGAATGTGTCCGATCAGCGATGAAGCAACAACACTTGCCACTGGCTGCAAAATCAGGGTCAACAAAGAAAGGCAATCACGTTTGAAGAATTCTTACTGACAGCAAATCCGAAACCAATAAAGTACTGATTATAGTTCACAATCTTGTACATTTTATAGAGAGCGGAATAAAAATTGGAACATACACATTAGAATCTCAAAAATCATAAACAGTCTATTGCGGCTCAGGGTAATACCAGGTGGAATTCTCCGTCGACCGACACCCAAATCGCGAAACACGATTGGGCAGAGAATCGGTCATGGTGCCAAAATCATGGCGGTCCGGAGCCTCGGCAGCAGTGTCAATGTGTTCCACTCTGCACGTACAGTGTCAGCGGGCCTGACCCAGTATTCTCTGGGGCCTCCGCAATGCTCCACCTCTGCCGGGGGTAGTTTTCGATGGTGGGTTTTGTGGTAGTCACCACTGATGTATATATTGTATATAGAGGATGTAGGTGTTTTGTGGTAAGGCCCTGTACTACAGGTACGGGGGTTGTTCCCTGCCTGCTGGCTCCGCCCAGTAGGCGGAGTATAAATATGTGTGCTCCCAGTACAGCAGTCACTTCGCCAGTTGCTGTAGGAGGCCACACACCTTAGTGTAATAAAGCCTCAATTGCATCCCACTCTAGTCTTTGTGTAATTGATCGTGCATCAGGTTTCACTTTAAAATCGGGAAACAGGCACCTGAGCTGAGGGAGAGGGAGGAGGCGGGACACGCAGAGGCGGCACCGTGGGCTGCAGGCGGGTGACGGGGGAACCAGAGGATGGGCCATGGGGTCAGGGTGACCACACAAGGAACCGGGGTGTCTAGGTATGGACCGCCATTGCCACGGCCTACAAGGCAGCCATCTTGCTGTGCACCCCACTGACCACCCACTGTGGCCCATGGTTGTGCAGATTGAAACCCCAAACCCCCACCACCCCATCCCTCACACTCCAACCCACCAACTCCTCCCAACCACCGCCACTCGCTGGTGGGGCACCATGCAGCCCACCCAAGGGCAATGTCCTCAGTTGCCCCTGCGGAAGGGCAGCGGACATGGGTAGCGCCAGCCAATGGTACCCCTGGCAGCATGGATGGGTGCCAGGGCCAGAGGCCGCCATGGTGCCAGGCACCAATGGGCCAGGGTTGCGGTGGGCCGAGTGCCAAGGGGAATGGCTGGGGGTGGGGGTGGAAATAGGGAGGAGAGTGGGGGACATGCTGGGGCAGGAGCCGCAGTGCAAACCGGGGCCACCATGGAGCCCGTTGGACCTGGTTGGGCACGGGGGTGCGCACCATGCTGACGTCAGCCCTTCGTCCCTTACAGACAATAGATTTTGGATTTCAACCAGCAATGGTGGCCTTCATCCTGATCACCGCAGTCCTGGGAGATGCCCTGCGACTGTACAAGCTAGAGCTGCTTGAGGAGGAGGGAGCTGCAGCAGCAGAGTGGGAAGCAACGGAGCAGAGTGGGCAGCAGCGGAGCGGGCAGCAACAGAGTGGGCAGCAGTGGGGTGGGCAGCAGCGGAGTGGGCAGCAGTGGGGTGGGCAGCAGTGGAGCAGGCAGCAGCAGAGCGAGCAGCAGCGGAGTGGGCAGCAGTGGGGTGGGCAGCAGTGGAGCAGGCAGCAGCAGAGCGGGCAGCAGTGGAGCGGGCAGCAGTGGGGTGGGCAGCAGTGGGGTGGGCAGCAGTGGGGTGGGCAGCAGCAGAGCGAGCAGCAGTGGGGTGGGCAGCAGTGGGGTGGGCAGCAGTGGAGTGGGCAGCAGTGGGGTGGGCAGCAGTGGGGTGGGCAGCAGTGGAGTGGGCAGCAGTGGAGTGGGCAGCAGTGGGGTGGGCAGCAGTGGAACGGGCAGCAGTGGGGTGGGCAGCAGCGGAGCGGGCAGCAGCAGAGTGGGCAGCAGTGGAGTGGGCAGCAGTGGGGTGGGCAGCAGTGGGGTGGGCAGCAGCGGGGTGGGCAGCAGTGGAGTGGGCAGCAGTGGAACGGGCAGCAGAGGAACAGGAACCATCCAGTGAGGATGGAGAGCCGGCCACCCAACAGGCCGAGGAAGAGGAGATGTAAATGAGGCGCCGTATGAGGCCTCGCGTTTACAGGCACTGCCTGTCATTCGAGGACCTGCTGGTCTGGGCCATGCCGTCGAAGACTCCGGATGAGCAGGGAGACAGTGTGATGGACATATCTGCCAGATGGTGGCAGACCTGGAACCACGCGGGTGTGGAGGAGGACACCCGCTCCCGGTGACTGTCACGGTGACGGTCGCCCTGAACCTTTACGCTACGGGGTCCTTCCAGTTGCTGAGTGGGGACGTGTCAGGGATCTCACAGACCTCGGTGCACAGGTACATCCGCGCCGTCACGGAGGCCCTATAGGCCCAGGCAGCTCAATGCATCCACTTCAATGTGGACCGAGCCCAGGAGGATGCCCGGGCAGCGGGGTTCGCCGCCATCAGCGAGATGCCCCGGGTCCAGGGGATGACCAACGGGATGCACGTCCCCCTACAAGCACCGGCCCATGACAGGCCTCTCTACACCAATCGAAAAGGGTTCCACTCAATGAACGTGCAGCTTGTGTGTGACCATCAGATGCACATTATACACGTCTGCACACGGTACCCGGGCAGTGTTCACGACTCCTTCATCCGGGCACACTCGACGATTCCTGACCCCTTTGAGGTGCACGCCCGGGTGCGGGGTTGGTTCTTGGGCAGCAGGGATTATCAACTGCGGTCGTGGCTGATGACGCCCATCTGGAGGCCACCGGCTGACGCAGAGACCCGCTACAACAATGCCAATGCCGTGACCATTGGCATGATCGAGCGGTGTTTCAGCCTCTTGAAGATGAGGTTCAGGTGCCTGGACCGCTCTGGAGAGCCCTCCAGTACGAAGCTGAGAGGATCGCCCCCATTATGGCGGCCTGCTGCATCCTCCACAATATCGCGCAGCAGAGGGACGATGTACTGGATGAGGACCACTATCGACCATATCCCCATAATGCAGCAACCCCACCCAACCTTTTAGGACACTAAGGAGCAATTTAGCATGGCCAATCCACCTAACCTGCACATCTTTGGACTGTGGGTGGAAACCAGAGCACCCGGAGGAAACCCACGCACACACGGGGAGAACGTGCAGACTCCGCACAGACAGTGACCCAAACCGGGAATCAAACCCGGGACCCTGGAGCTGTGAAGCAACTGTGCTAACCACTATGCTACCGTGCTGCACATGGTCCCACTGAACCCTTGGGGTGGCGGAGCTGGGGACTGTGGGGGGAGTGGGGAGGGACCCCAGAGCAGTGTGCGCTGGCTCAACTGGGGACCCTGGGCGAAGTCGACCCCCAACATCCATCTATCCACCACCGCCCCCACCTCCCACCCTGTCTCCAGCGCCCCCTCCACAGCCAACCCGGAGCATCCCACCCCTCACACCCTTCTGCCAGAGCACCGAGGAAGGTTGTGACGTTGTGAACATGTGTTTAATGTGATCCCTCCCAGCTGGCTTACTCACTCTTCCAACTATTCCCATCAGGCAGGAGATACAGAAGTCTGAGACCACGCACTAACAGATTCAAAACAAGCTTCTTCTCCCCTGTCACCAGACTCCTAAATGACCCTCTTATGGACTGACCTGATCTCTCCTGAGAGGTACTACACTCCGTATGCTTCACCTGATGTCTGTGTCGATGTATTTCCATTGTGTATTTATCGATGTCCTATGTTTTTCATGCATGGAATGATCTGTCTGGACACTACGCAGAACAATACTTTTCAATATACCTCAATACACATGCCAATAAATCCAAATCTAATCTAATCTAAATCTAAACAAGTAAACATATATACAGCTTTGTGCCCGAGCCCCTAACGCTATCCTGTGTGCTGCACCTGTGCCAACTTACCCAGTGTCTAACATTCTGACCTTATGGCCCCTAATGCGTGGATCCCCAGACAGTACAGCAGGAGTGGAGGTGGCCTGCTATGACTCCTGCCCTGCGATCTGGGTCCCCATTGGCAGCCGTCTTCTGGGGCAACCGCTGCTCGGGTGTCCCAGGTGGCATGGTGCCGCCCTGTTCTGCCCACCAGATGCGCCAGGGACAGATGGGGGGGGGGGAGAGACACCTCTCTGCGGGAGTCACCGGGCTACTCTCTGGGACAGTTAGCCCATGAGGCTGCCCCACCACCTGGTGCTGCCAGCCCTCACGGCCCACTCCCGTCCTAATCAGGATCTCGGTACTCGCTGATATGGAGCACAGGGAGTCAACCATCTCCCTCTGAGTCTGTGCCACAACTTAGGCACGGGAAAGAAACAGAGCAAGGCCTGTTTCGATAAGACAGTACATGCGACTGAGTTTGAGGTAGGACAACAGGTCATGCTGTCTATCTACAACCCCAGCACATTCCTGTCGCCCAAGTATTTGGGTCCGTATTCGATTGCGGACAAAGTTAGCCCCTCGGTTTATAAAATTAAGTACCCCAACGGGAAGACTGCGTGGTTTCATATAAACCAGCTGAAGGCATATGGCTCGCAGTCTAACCACGCCCACCACGTCATGCTTGACGCAGCAGACCATGCCCCGCACACAGCAAACTCAACTCCACCCTCCCCCAGCACGACTGACCCATCCACAGACTCGACCTCGACTCCGCCCCCGAACTCCAGACCCCGCCCCGGAACGCCCACTCGCAGCAGCAGCAGAGACAGCGACTGTGACACTGACGATAGCCACAGCACGCCTCCCTACTACCCCCATACAACAGGCCCCACACCCGACGATTCTGAACACGATTCTAGTGACCCCTTCCTCATCACCTTCTTTAACAAACCCCACCTAAGACCACTACCCTACAATGACGACCCCAACTACCCTACAATGACGACCCCAACTTTGTTCACACGGACTTAGACACGACTATTTGGCACCGTGACAACTCGTACAGGCTCGTCCGGAATGACGAGATGGACCCAAGGTCACACCATGCAGCTTTAGCAGCCATTATTCATTCGTGAGTATGGCATCCAGGAGAGGAGGATGACAATGAGTCTGACTCCCAAAATCAGAACCCCTTTGCGACCCTGTTCGCAGATGATAATTGAGGTGTCCAGATGATGTAAAAAGAGGAACCGCTTTAGAGAGAAACGGTGTCCTTTCTGATGGAACCTGCACGGTTTACGTTGCATGTTTGTTTGTTTTGTGTTTGTATGTGTTTTGTTTCAGGTACAACAGCTCGGCGGCCACACGCCCCATTTGTCCGCCGATACCTTTGAGAACTTGCCGGCATGCTTATCAGCCGAAAGCGCTGAGAGCTTGCCCGGCCCCTGTTTGTAACTGCTCTTCTGATTTGAGGATACCCTTATCAGCAGATACCTCTGAGAGCTTGCCAGGCCCAGATCATAATTGCTCTTCTGGTTCAAAGGTAGAACCAGTGGCGGACTGGCTAGGGTGTCAGCTTGCCCGATGGCAAGTGGGCCCCTGATGAAGTGGGCCCCCTATATCAAATAAAAATGCAATAAAGAAACAAACACTGTTTTAGTAATAAAAAGAAATAAGAAAAAAAGAGAACAGGACACAAATAAGCAGCGCATGAAAAGGAACGAAGCAGGGGAGGTATTGGAAGGATGTGGAATAGGGGGGCCTGGGTCGGGCATAATTAAGGAAATTCCATGTTTTCAGCAAGAGTGTGTGAATTTAAAGATAAAGTTACAATTCGTGATTTGAGATGGTCGGCAACTTCAAAGGATATCAAGCAGTAGTCATGACAAGGCATATGATAACCTTTATGAACTTTATCAGTTACTCAAGTCCAATGTGAGAGGACATTTTCAAAGCTAAAGATCATAAAGACAAGGTTAAGAAATTCGCTGTCTGAGGAGAATTTGGAATCATACATGTTGCTGTCCATTGAAAAGGAATTGTTAGATGAATTGGATGCAGAAGCAATTATTGGCAGATTCGCACAATCATCTAGCGAACACAAATGATTGCTCTTAATATAGTGGACTGCATGCAATGCTCTATTGTGCTTTTGAACTATCTGTTAATGTGTAAATTGTACAGTAAACTATTTAAAAATATCAACCAATTACTTAAAATTTAAAAAAATAAATAAAAAATTCAATTATAACATTCTGTATTTACATTTGGTATCTACTGCCAGTAATATGTACAGTACATGTACACTGTAATTACTAAGAAATACACATTTTTTCCACAAAAATTTTAATTGTACCCTTTTTTCCTGATGTATTTTTTGAAAATTTTATTTATTTGTTATGAAAATTAAATGATAGCATTGTAGTTGTGGGTGGGCCCCCTTTGTCTCCTGGCAACCAATATTTTTAGACCCAGTCCGCCACTGGGTAGAACCATTACAGCAACTCCCACGATGACTACATTCTTGCCCGTTCTTGTCGGTTACTCAGGCAGTGGAGAAACGGCAGTGGTTCCCGCCCTGTCTGAGGACCCCCCCCCCCTCTGGTCAGCCAAGCTCAGGTAGCGCACAGCCCGCCCTACCCGGGGATTCCATCCAAATCTTACCCGTCTGTGGTGAATGTAATATGATAATTCACACTGTCTGTAAGCGCAGTAGCGTTATCCGACCACTAGGGGGAGTAGCTCTGGGAATGCTCAGGAGCTTGTACAGGGCTCCACCCTTGGCTCCGCCCACGACTCCTCCCCGTAGTGCTGCTGTATAAATACCCTTGTCCAGAGTCAGCCTGCAGTTCACTGAGAGTTCATCAACGGGTAACAGGCTGGCTCTGTAGTAAGTCGATTAAAGCCTAGATTCATATCGGAAACACGTGTCTGGTGAATTGATGGGTCCATCACCGTCGCGGCCCATACGCACCTCATTTTGGCTCTTTTGGTTCTAAAATGTTTGTTTTATTTTAGGGTGACCCTTCGGTTGCCACCCCTCCTGCTATTTACATCCACGAACATTTGGATGGTAAAACGCACAGCCTGCGAGACAGCTCGCAATGGTTCAGTATTTTTGAGTATGTCTGGTCCTGAAATTCGTTTCTTTGAAAAAAAAAGAGGGAGTCACAGATTGGTGACCAATTGTAAAGGGAAATTGGCACTAAAGGACAGACATACTAACGCACAAGATATTGAACAAGATGGTAACAGAAACTATGCTTGATCCCACAGATTTCCAGAAGCTCCAGGAAGAGAGAACAGAGGAAGAAAAGGAAGTGAAGAGAAGAAAGAAGACAACAATGAAGACACCATATGTGTTTTTTATCATGGTAATTTATGTATTGTTGCGCGCGAATGCGAACCCCCTCACCCCAACCCCCCCCGGCTGTTAATGATTCACTTCCCCATAGCACCCAGATCCCAGCGACAACCAACAACACACCATCATGGTGTGATAAGTTCATAACATGGTACTCTTTTTCTTACGTAATCGAGTCACTTTTAGCATTGGTCATACTCTGCAGCATCGTGCAGACTATCCGCATGAGGAAATGGCGAAGGAGAGCCGACTGCTCTCGCACCCGGGTTTACAGGATGAGATCTCCTATTTTTGGTTTTCACCAGGCCCCCGAACCCCTGAAGATGTAATAAAGAACTTTCATTCGTTTGCGTTCTTTTTTGTCAATAAAGAAATGTGTTTCGTTTGCGACTGTAAGATTGTATTGCTCTGTGCTTGACTGCCAAGCCAGAGAACATTGTGAATGCTGCTATTATTTGTGTATTGTTAGGAAGCTAGTATGTTTGGATGTTGAAGTAAGTGTAGTTTATGGAGGATAGTTAGAGGTACCGTTTTTCTTGTTTAGTAATGCATGTCCCTGATATGACATAGCGCCACTTAGGATTATCAGTTAAAATTATCTTGCATAGTTATGGTCAGTGTAGAGGCCATGGAGGAGTGCTCGCTGGGGTCAGGGAATGAAGACGACGTAGTTATGTGATTCTTCACGCTTCGCGTTAGGATCACAAGGAGGGAGTGTAGCCACCTGGGTTGGTCACTTCCTGAGTTAAAATGGAGATTCGCAAAGAACGCAGGGAAAAACGGACAGTATCAGAAAACAAGCAGTTTGCAGAGTTCTTCCGTGTATTCGGTCTGCAGAAAGCAGACAACACTGAAACCAGCAGCCATACATATTAAATGAGCAATTCCCGGGCACAATAGATACAATTATGGATGGCCAAGGTAAAGCCAGACTCCTCGGCGCCAGCAGGAGTCTAAGACAAAAGAAGCTAACGGACACCCAAGGACCGCCCAGCGATCAGGAAACAGCCCCAGTATTGGGGAATTCAAACCGATCGATTGGTACGTGATCCAATCGATTGGAGTCAGGTACGGGGTCCGCCCAAAAGGGCGCAAAGCCCCTGGGGCCTATAAATCAGAGGCCCTAAGTTCAATTCGGTCTCTTGGCAGATCTCTCTTAGCAGACCACTTCGCAACTCTCAAAGAACTCGACCGTGACTCTCAACTTGGAGAGACTGTCTTGCGGCTGCACCAACAAGTAAGTGTCCAGTCAACGCACGCTACGAGATAGGCGCTCCTGACCCTTAGTCCGTACCAGCTGGAAGCCTGCAGTCTCAGGATTAAACAAGAGGCCATTGTTCCCTGACCCAGTGGGTTCCTTTTCCAGGAGATAAGTATTGGCCTGTAGTGGTAGAAGTAGCTTAGTTTTGTAGTATTTATGCATGAGTAGGGATTGACTGTGTATATAATAAATGTGTTTTGATTTGAACCTTACTAACTGGTGTATTGAGTTATTGATCAGCACTTGGCCTTGAACCTCGTGGTGGTATCATAAAGATACCTGGCAACTCTAGAGCAAGGTAATAAAACAGAGCAAATTGAGTGTAAAGCACACTCACCAAAACGAGCAACAAGGGGAGGGTGTTTCCCAAGCTGCCCGAGTTCACACTGTTGGAGCAACTGCTGCTCCAGGATGAGTAGGGGGAGGGCAGGATTTGAGATGCATACGGGTGGTCGGGGGAGCAAGTGATGAAGATCAAAAAAAAATGGGGGGAGGATTGTGGTGGGGGGGGAATAGGTTGGGGACTGTGGTATGAGGCGATGAGGAGGGTGAACTCCACCTCCACGTGCGTGAGGATGAATTTGATTCAGTTCAGGGTAGTGCACAGGGTACACGTGACCCGGGCGAGTGGGTTCTTCCGGGGGTTGCCCGATGTGTGTGAGCAGTGTGGGGCTGTGAGAATCTGGAGAGATACTGGTCGGCTGTGTTTGGGACACTATCTGAGACTGTGGGGGTGGAGATCAGGCCGGTGGTGAGTTTTGGGTATGGGAAGTGCTGGAGCTGCTGGAAGGGAAGGGGGCCGATGTGTCGGCTTCGCCTCTCTGACTGCGCGGCAAAGGATCCTGTTAACAGGAGGTTTGTACCACCTTCTCCGGTTGGTGAAGATTAAGTTTGAGTTGAGGGATCGGGAGGGCGTCGCCATACGGTGGGGGTTGTTCATGACGATGTTTGCATCGCGGGGGATGGTGGGGGAGGGGGAAGAGGGGATAAAAGGGGGAAAATTGTACAAACTGTGGTTTTGTGGAGTGTGTATTTTATCTGTTGCTGTTTTAAACATGTTTGGAATAAAGTACATTTTTTTTAAAAACACTTTGTTCCCAACACGCTGCTAATTTGCTCGATTCTGACCCCTCCCCCTGAACTGGTCCCAAATGTTTACACTCCACATGGTTCTAATTCATCCCCGGCACAGAAGTCGCGACGTTGGTGAGTATTTTTAATCTGGCATTTCCTGTATCTGCCAGGTTTTAATTTTGATTCTTGTAGGAGTTGCGTGAATATGTTCCCGCCACGTTACAGGAAGGTTTCCCTGAGTTTGTCCAGCAGCTGGATCTTTAATAATTGCAAAGGCAGCGTAACGGGGGGTGGAAATAACCAAATGTTCCATTAATATCAGACAGATCAGGAATGTCGCCCAGGCGGGGAAGAATGCTCTGAACAGCGGCTGCAGGAAACAGCCCCACAACAAAGCAGGCAAGGAAAGAGAGGAAAAACATGCATTTCGATAGCACCTTTCACAGCCTCACAGTGTCCCGAAGCACTTCTGGAATGTAGTCACTGTGTTAATGTAAGCAATTGGGCAGCCAGTTATTACACAGCAAGATCCCATAAATAAGGCTAGAGAGGAGTTGAACACGTGGCTACAGGGATGGTGCAGGAGGGAGGGTTTTGGTTTCCTGGATAATTGGGGCTCATTCTGGGGTAGGTGAGACCTCTACAAACAGGATGGTCTTCACCTGAACCAGAGGGGTACCAATATCCTGGTGGGAGATTTGCTAGTACTCTTCGGGGGGGTTAAACTAATTCAGCAGGGGGATGGGAACCTAAATTGTAGTCCCAGTGTACAGGATGTTGAGAGTAGTGAGGTCAGGGATAGGGTTAAAAGTTCGAAAGAGGGCACCGGCAAGCAGGACGCTGGTTTGAAGTGTGTCTACTTCAACGCCAGGAGCATCCGGAATAAGGTGGGTGAGCTTGCAGCATGGGTTGGTACCTGGGATCTCGATGTTGTGGCGATTTCGGAGACATGGGTAGAGCAGGGACAGGAATGGTTGTTGCAGGTTCCAGGATTGTTTCTGTAAGAACAGAGAAGATGGTAAAAGAGGGGGGGTGTGGCATTGTTAATCAAGGAAAGTATTACGGCGGTAGAAAGGACGTTTGAGGACTCGTCTACTGAGGTAGTATGGGCCGAGGTTAGGAACAGGAGAGGAGAGGTCACCCTGTTGGGAGTTGTCTATAGACCTCCGAATAGTCCCAGAGATGTAGAGGAAAGGATTGCAAAGATGATTCTCGACAGGAGCGAGAGTAACAGGGTAGTTGTTATGGGGGACTTTAACTTTCCAAATATTGACTGGAAATACTATAGTTCGAGTACTATAGATGGGTCAGTTTTTGTACAGTGTGTGCAGGAGGGTTTTCTAACACAGTATGTAGACAGGCCAACAAGGGGCGAGGCCACATTGGATTTGGTACTGGGTAATGAACCCGGCCAGGTGCTAGATTTAGATGTAGGTGAGCACTTTGGTGATAGTGATCACAACTCGGTTATGTTTACTTTAGAATGGGCAGGGATAGGTATATACCGCAAGGCAAGAATTATAGCTGGGGGAAAGGCAATTATGATGCTATTCGGCAAGATTTAGGATGTATAGGATGGGGAAGGAAACTGCAGGGGATGGGTACAATCGAAATGTGGAGCTTTTTCAAGGAACAGCTACTGCGTGTCCTTGATAAGTATGTACCTGTCAGGCAGGGAGGAAGTTGTCGAGCAAGGGAACCGTGGTTTACTAAGGAAGTTGAAGCACTTGTCAAGAGGAAGAAGAAGGCTTATGTTAGGATGAGACATGAAGGCTCAGTTAGGGCACTTGAGAGTTACAAATTAGCCAGGAAGGACCTAAAGGGAGAGTTAAGAAGAGCGAGGAGGTTGGTTTCACAAATTGCCGATTCAAAACCAGCCCCTACCTATATCCTCGAGATCCATAATCATCACGTCCAGAGTGAGAATAGTCACGAGAACTGTAAGAGTCCCTTGGTGGTGGACCATAATCTCTTGTATCTCTAGAGCTTGGATAATCTCTGCTAGAATAACTGCAAGGTAAAAGATGACCATTAGAAGGGAATTCCTAGCATGTAATGGATGAAAGAGAAATATAGAGGCTGCAAAACACTGCCAGTCCAAAAGTCTAAGAAATCAAAGCTCTCTAGTCAAATAATTAAAACTTCAAAAACATGTCTTCATGAGTTTAAAGAGAATGCTTTAGTGCCACGTCACAGGCAGCAGTTGAGGCAAGGACTTTGCATTTATGAAGGCAAAATAATTCAAACTACAACAGATGGTGGGGGGTGTGTATTTCTTGAATTCTGTTTAATTCCCTTTTCTTCCTATGTACTGAATGATCTGTTGAGCTGCTTGCAGAAAAATACTTTTCACTGTACCTCGGTACACGTGACAATAAACAAATCCAATCCAATCCAAACAGGGAGTAGAAAGCCGTGAGATGGGCAGCACGGTGGCCTAGTGGTTAGCACAACCGCCTCACAGCGCTGAGGTCCCAGGTTAAATCCCGGCTCTGGGTCACTGTCCGTGTGGAGTTTGCACATTCTCCCCGTGTCTGCGTGGGTTTCGCCCTCACAACCCAAAAATGTGCAGAGTAGGTAGATTGGCCACACTAAATTGCCCCTTAATTGGAAAAAATAATTGGGTAATCTAAATTTATTTAAAAAAAGAAGAGCGCGGAGAGGACACGAAAAGTCATTGGCGGATAGGATCAAGGAAAACCCTAAGGCTTTCTATAGGGATATCAGGAACAAAAGAATGACTAGAGTAAGATTAGGGCCAATCAAGGATAGTAGTGGAAAGTTGTGTTTGGAATCAGAGGAGATAGGGGAAGCGTTAAATGGATATTTTTCATCAGTGTTTACACTGGAGAAAGACAATGTTGTCGAGGAGAATACTCAGGTACAGTCGACCAGGCTAGATGGGATTGTGGTTCACAAGGAGGAGGTGTTAGCAATTTTGGAAAGTGTAAAAATAGATAAGTCCCCTGGGCCAGATGGGATTTATCCTAGGATTCCCTGGGAAGCCAGGGAGGAGATTGCAGAGCCTTTGTCCTTGATCTTTATGTCGTCTTTGTCGACAGGAATAGTGCCAGATGACTGGAGGATAGCAAATGTTGTCCCCTTGTTCAAGAAGGGGAGTAGAGACTACCCTGGTAATTATAGACCTGTGAGCCTCACTTCGGTTGTGGGTAAAATGTTGGAAAAGGTTATAAGAGATAGGGTTTATAATCATCTTGAAAAGAACAAGTTGATTAGCCATTCTCAACACGGTTTTGTGAAGGGTAGGTCATGCCTCACAAACCTTATTGAGTTTTTTGAGAAGGTGACCGTGGATGAGGGTAAAGCGGTTGATGTGGTGTATATGGATTTCAGTAAGGTGTTTGATAAGGTTCCCCACGGTAGGCTACTGCAGAAAATACAGGAAGTATGGGATTGAAGGTGATTTAGCGGTTTGGATCAGTAATTGGCTAGCTGAAAGAAGACAGAGGGTGGTGGTTGATGGCAAATGTTCATCCTGGAGTTCAGTTACTAGTGGTGTACCGCAAGGATCTGTTTTGGGGCCACTGCTGTTTGTCATTTTTATAAATGACCTGGAAGAGGGTGTAGAAGGATGGGTTAGTAAATTTGCAGATGACACGAAGGTCGGTGGAGTTGTGGGCAGTGCAGAAGGATGTTATAGGTTACAGAGGGACATAGATAAGCTGCAGAGCTGGGCTGAGAGGTGGCAGATGGAGTTTAATGCGGAAAAGTGTGAGGTGGTTCACTTTGGAAGGAGTAACAGGAATGCAGAGTATTGGGCTAATGTTAAGATTCTTGGTAGTATAGATGAACAGAGAGATCTCGGCATCCAGGTACATAAATCCCTGAAAGTTGCCACCCAGGTTAATAGGGCTGTTAAGAAGGCATATGGTGTGCTAGCCTTTATCAGTAGGGAGATTGAGTTTCGGAGCCACGAGGTCATGCTGCAGCTGTACAAAACTCTGGTGCAGACGCACCTGGAGTACTGCGTGCAGTTCTGGTCACCACATTCTAGGAAGGATGTGGAAGCTTTGGAAAGGGTTCAGAGGAGATTTACTAGGATGTTGCCTGGTATGGAGGGAAGGTCTTACGAGGAAAGGCTCAGGGACTTGAGGTTGTTTTCGTTAGAGAGGAGAAGGCTGAGAGGTGACTTAATAGAGACATATAAGATAGTCAGAGGGTTAGATAGGGTGGACAGTGAGAGTCTTTTTCCTCGGATGGTGATGACCAACACGAGGGGACATAGCTTTAAATTGAGGGGTGGTAGATATAGGACAGATGTCAGAGGCAGTTTCTTTACTCAGAGAGTAGTAGGGGTGTGGAACGCGCTGCCTGCAACAGTAGTAGACTCGCCAACTTTAAGGGCATTTAAGTGGTCACTGGATAGACATATGGATGAAAATGGAATAGTGTAGGTCAGATAGGCTTCAGATGGTTTCACAGGTCGGCGCAACATCGAGGACCAAAGGGCCCGTACTGCGCTGTAATGTTCTATGTTCTAAATGCAGGGTGATGCATTTTGGTAGATCCAATTCAGGTGGGAGCTATAAAATAAATGGCAGAACCATCAGGAGCATAGAGACACAGGGAGATCTGGGTGCGCAGGTCCACAGATCCTTAAAAGTGGCAGCACAGGTGGAAATGGTGGTAAAGAAAGCCTATGGCCTGCTTACCTTCATAGGAAGGAGGTACCGAATATAAAAGCTCAAACATTATGTTACAGTTATATAGACCGTTGAATTTAGGATATAGAGCTATCTATCTGGATAGGTCTTCCCTGCTTTAAGGACAAATTGTTGTCTTAAACTTAAATAAACACAAATAGGCCACATTTGGAATACTGTGTCCAATTCTGGTCACCGCACTACCAGAAGGACGTGGAGGCTTTGGAGAGAGAACAGAAAAGGTTTGCCAGGATGGTGCCTGGTATGGAGGGTATTAGCTATGAGGAGAGATTGAATAAACTGGGATTGTTCTCCCTAGACAGAGAGAGACCTGACAGAGGTTTATAAAATTATTAGAGGTATAGATAGGGTGAACAGTTGGAGGCTTTTTCCCAGGGCGGAATTAAAAATTACAAGGGGCACAAGTTCAAGGTGAGGGCGGGGGGGGGAGGGGGGGGGGGGGGGAGGGGGGAGGGGGGGGGAGGGGGGAAGGGGGAGGTTCGGTTGAGATGTGTGGGGGAAGTTTTTTACACAGAGGGTGGTGATGGCCTGGAATGCGCTGCCAAGTGAGGTGGTTGAGGCAGATACGTTAGCGACCTTCAAGGCTTATCTGGATAGGCACATGAACATATGGGGTATAGAAGGATACAGGCGGTTGGTCTAGATAGGACACGTGATCGATGCAAGCTTGGAGGGCCGAAGGGCCTGTTCCTGTGCTGTATTCTCTGCAGAGAGCTTGGATGTCTAATTTAATGACAATTTCACTGATTTAATTAGAACTATAGAATAGAACCATAGAATTCCCAGCATGCAGCAGGAGGCCACTAGGCTCATTGAGTTAGCACCAACCTTCTGAAAAAGCAGCATAAATAGACCCACTTACCCGCCCTATCCCTATAACCCCATAAATAGACCCACTTACCCGCCCTATCCCTATAACCCCATAAATAGACCCACTTACCCGCCCTATCCCTATAACCCCATAAATAGACCCACTTACCCGCCCTATCCCTATAACCCCATAAATAGACCCACTTACCCGCCCTATCCCTATAACCCCATAAATAGACCCACTTACCCGCCCTATCCCTATAACCCCATAAATAGACCCACTTACCCGCCCTATCCCTATAACCCCATAAATAGACCCACTTACCCGCCCTATCCCTATAACCCCATAAATAGACCCACTTACCCGCCCTATCCCTATAACCCCATTTAACCTGCACATCTTTGGATATTAAGAGGCAATTTTAGCATGGTGGATCCACCTAACCTGCGCATCTTTTTGGACTGTGGGAGGAAACCGGAGCACCCGGAGCACACACGGGGAGAAAATGCAAACTCCACATAGACGGTCACCCGAGGCCTGGATTGTAGGCAGCAGTGCTAACCACTGTGTCACCCATCACACATTGTTCGATGCATCACCCCAAACTTATTGCAGTTGTGTATTTACAAACTTTAGTGACTAACCCAGCTGCAGCTCCATGCCCTGGATTTATAAAGATTGGGTTCGGTAGTGACTCCACAAACATGCAGGACATTGTCAACACTTTCAATCACTCCCCTCCTGAGGAATGCCCAAACAGTTGTTCGAAGCAAGTACACTTTGTTCTATGTATAAAGTGTCGCTGTGACGACCGCACATGAAAACTTTCTGGAATTTCACTCACTGTACCACACTGATCCTGCAGCATTTTCACACTAAGTGGATCACAACACAGGGTCAGGATCTAAACAACCTTCAAAGCAAAGACCCCCCCCCCCCCCCCCCCCCCCCCCCCCCCCCACTAACACACCTGGGAGAAGCAGCCACTGGGCCAGATCTCCCTGGAGTCCAGAATCAGTAAATCAGAGACAAACAATTCAGGACACAAGATAGGAAAGAATTCAAAACATCAAAACACAAAAACAGAAGCTAACCCTTTTAATTTTAAATCTGAAATTGATAAGATGTGTGCTAGACAAGGCTGTTAGATATTGCACATGGCAGGCAGATGAATTTAGGATATAGAGCTATCTATCTGGATAGGTCTTCCCTGCTTTAAGGACAAATTGGTGTCTTAAACTTAAATAAACACAAATGTAAAACTATGGAGATAGGATAAATAGGAGAGTGAAAAGCATTTTCCATGACAGAAACCGACACTTTGTTTTCAGGGAAATCCTTTTACTGTTCCAACTTTGATAACCATCTTAGCTGTTGTACCAAACGCAGCGAGGGGAGTGATGGCTGCATTGACATTCCTTGGGTTGACGATTGTGGACCAGGTTTCAATGGTTGGGGTGAAAATGTTCCAGGAGGAACTCATACACAAGACCAAAGGGTAACTGTACTATATTCACAGAGCCTAGTTTTGACCAGCTGTCCTGAAGGAAGGTGGTGCGCCAATTGAGGCGGACGAGGGGAGCGGTCTACGAGTATGGAGGGCAGGCATGCTGGCAGGTCAACTTCGGAGGGAGGCAGCGGCAAGAGAAATTGTTCAGGTGCAGGATAGGGCAGGAAAGTTGGTGGTGGCTCCGCATCAGATTAATAGGGTGTTTGAGGAGTTTTACGAGAGATTGTGTAGGTCGGAGCCACCGGGGGAGGAGCGGGAGATGCAGGAATTCCTGGATGGTTTGCAATACCCGAGGTTGGGGGAGGGGGACAGGGCCATATTAGAACATCTAGAACAAGAGCCACAGACACATGGGAACCCTCCAAGTCACTCACTGTCCTGACTGGGAAATATATCGCCGTTCCTTCACTGTCACTGGGTCAAAGTCCTGGAACTCCCTCCCCAACAGCACTGTGGGTGTACCTACACCTCATGGACTGCAGCGGTTCAAGAAGACAGCTCACCACCACCTTCTCGAGGTATGGGCAATAAATGCTGGCCTAGCCAGTGACGCTCGCATCCCATGAACAAAGAACAATACAGCACAGGAACAGGCCCTTAGGCCCTCCAATCCTGCGCCGATCACGTGTCCTATCTAGACCAACCCCCTGTATCCTTCTATACCCCGTCAGTTCATGTGCCTATCCAGATAAATCTTAAAGTTCGCCAACGTATCTGCCTCAACCACCTCACTTGGCAGTGCATTCCAGGCCACCACCACCCTCTGTGTAAAAACTCCCCCCGCACATCTCCACTGAACCTCCCCCCCCCCCCCCCCCAACCCTCCCCTCACTTTGAACTTATGCCCCTTGTAATTGTCATTTCTGCCCTGGGAAAAAGCCTCCAAATGTTCACCCTATCTGTACCCTTAATAATTTTATAAACTTCTATCAGGTCACCCCACTCTCGAGGGAGGACAATCCCAGTTTATTCAATCTCTCCTCATAGCTAATACGATCCATACCAGGCAACATCCTGGTAAACCTTTTCTGGACTCTCTCCAAAGCCTCCACGTCCTTCTGGTAGTGCGGTGACCAGAATTGGACACAGTATTCCAAATGTGGCCAAACCAACGTTCTATATAACTGTAACATAGTTTGCGAGCTTTTATATTGATACCCTGTCCTACGAAGGCAAGCATGCCATCTGCTTTCTTTACCAACATTTCTCCCTGTGCTGCTACTTTTAAGGATCTGTGGACCTGCACACCCAGATCTCTCTGGGTCTCTCTGCTCCTGATGGTTCTGCCATTTATTTTATAGCTCCCACCTGAATTGGATCTACCAAAATGCATCACCTTGCATTTGTTCGGGTTAAATTCCATCTGCCATTTCTCTGCCCAATTTTGCAGCCTATCTATATCCTGATGTGCTCTCTGACAATCTTTATCACTATCCGCAACTCCTGCAATCTTAGTATCATCCACAAACTTGCTCATCAGGCCTGCTACATTTCCCCCCCAATTTAGCACCTGTTGCTCAAGAAGAATAAGGATCTGACAGAATGTGGGCCATATAGGTCCATATCACTTTTGAATGTGGAAGCAAAGGAGTTGGCCAACGTACTGGCAGGTAGGTTGGAGGAGTGCTAAAGGTGATAGGGTAAGATCAGATGGGGTTTGAGAAGGAGTGGCAGCTCCTTTTGAACATTAGGAGGGTATTGAATATGGTTATGGCGTGGCCGAGGGGAGGGAGACAGATGTGGTTATGGCATTGGTCGCCGAGAAGGCGTTTGACCAGGTAGAGTGGGATATTTGATGGCGGTTCTGGAGCGGTTTGGGATTGGGCCACGATTGGGTAAGGCTGCTGTACAGGGAGCCGAGGGCGAGAGTCCGCACCAATAACATGAATTTGGGATATTTTGCTCCCCACCGAGTGACCAGTCAGGGATGTCCTATGTCCCCCCTGTTGCTCACGCTTGCGATTGAGCCGTTGGCCATCGCGTTGAGTAGTTCTGAGGGGGGGGGGGGGAGGGAAAGGGATTAGTGCGGGGGGGGGGGGGTGGAAGGGATAGTGCGGGGTTTTTTTTTTTGGGGGCGTGTGGAAGGAATAGTGCGGGAGGGGGGGGGGGTGTGGAAAGGATAGTGCGGGGGGGGGGGTGGTGGAAAGGATTGAGTAGTTGCGGGGGCGGTGCGTGTGGAAAGGTGATAGTGCGGGAAGGGGGGGGGGGGTCCCGTGGAAAGGGACTAGTGCGGGTTGGGGGGATTAGTGCGGGGGGGGGGAATAGTGCGGGGGGCGCGGATAGTGCGGGGGGGATTACGGCGGGGGGGAGTGGAAAGGCTAGTGCGGGGCGGGGGATAGGGATAGTGCGGGCGGTGGGGGAAGGGATAGTGCCAGGGGGGGGAGGGATAGTGCGGGGGGGGGAGGGATAGTGCGGGGGGGGATAGTGCGGGGGGGATAGTGCGGGGGGGGGATAGTGCGGGGGGGATTAGTGCAAGGGGGGATAGTACGGGGGGGGGATAGTGCGGGGGGGGGGATAGTGCGGGGGGGGGATAGTGCGGGGGGGGATAGTGCGGGGGGGAGGTGGGAAAGGGATAGTGCGGGGGGGGGATAGTGCGGGGGGGGGATAGTGCGGGGGGGGGGATAGTGCGGGGGGGGGTGGAAAGGGATAGTGCGGGGGGGGGATAGTGCGGGGGGGG
This sequence comes from Scyliorhinus canicula, assembly GCF_902713615.1. NCBI lineage: Eukaryota > Metazoa > Chordata > Chondrichthyes > Carcharhiniformes > Scyliorhinidae > Scyliorhinus > Scyliorhinus canicula. The sequence continues at coordinate 2,199,810 of NC_052162.1, forward strand.
GATAGTGCGGGGGGGGATGTGCGGGGGGGGATAGTGCGGGGGGGGGATAGTGCGGGGGGGGGATAGTGCGGGGGGATAGTGCGGGGGGGATAGTGCGGGGGGGAGGTGGAAAGGGATAGTGCGGGGGGGGATAGTGCGGGGGGGAGGTGGAAGGGATAGTGCGGGGGGGGTGGAAAGGGATAGTGCGGGGGGGGGGATAGTGCGGGGGGGGTGGAAAGGGATAGTGCGGGTGGCGATAGTGCGGGTGGCGATAGTGCGGGTGGCGATAGTGCGGGTGGCGATAGTGCGGGTGGCGATAGTGCGGGTGGCGATAGTGCGGGTGGCGATAGTGCGGGGGGGGTGGAAAGGGATAGTGCGGGGGGGGATAGTGCGGGGGGGGATAGTGCGGGGGGGGTGGAAAGGGATAGTGCGGGGGGGGGATAGTGCGGGGGGGGGAAGGGATAGTGCGGGGGGGGGGATAGTGCGGGGGGGGATAGTGCGGGGGGGGGGAGGGGATAGTGCGGGGGGGGTGGAAAGGGATAGTGCGGGGGGGGAGGTGGAAAGGGATAGTGCGGGGGGGAAGGGATAGTGCGGGGGGGGGGGATAGTGCGGGGGGGGGGTGGAAAGGGATAGTGCGGGGGGGGGATAGTGCGGGGGGGGCGATAGTGCGGGGGGGGAAGGGATAGTGCGGGGGGGGGGGATAGTGCGTGGGGGGGGGGGGGATAGGGTATCTCTGTATGTGGACTACTTGCTGATGTATGTAACGGGACCGAGCGTGTCGACGGGGGAATATTGGATCTGCTTCGGATGTTTGGGTCTTTTTCGGGATATAAACTAAATTTAGATAAAAGTGAATATTTTGTGGTGTCTCGGCCAGGGGTGGGGGCAAGGGTAGGGGAGGGGACTACCATTCCGTAGGGCGGGGACTCACTTTAGATATCTGGGGGTGCAGGTGTCACAGGATTGGGAGGGGCTCCGTCAGTACAACATTACTAGTCTGGTGGGGAGGGTGAAAGCCGGTCTAACAAGAAAGGCAGCAGGGTAGTATAGTGGTTAGCACAATTGCTTCACAGCTCCAGGGTCCCAGGTTCGATTCCCGGCTTAGGTCACTGTCTGTGCAGAGTCTGCACGTCCTCCCCCTGTGTGCGTGGGTTTCCTCCGGGTGCTCCGGTTTCCTCCCACAGAACAAAGATGTGCGGGTTAGGTGGATTGACCATGCTAAATTGCCCTTAGTGACCAAAAAGGTTAAGTGGGGGTTACGGGGATAGGTTGATACGTGGACTTGAGTAGGTTGTAGGTTGTAAGGGCCGGTGCAGACTCGATGGGCCAAATGGCCTCCTTCTGCACTGTAAATTCTATTCTATGGATGGTCTCCCTCTGTCGCTGGCAGGTCAGGTACAGGCAATTAAAATGAACGTGTTGCCGCAATTCTTGTTTATTTTCCAGTGCGGCCTCACGGCGCTGAGGTCCCAGGCTCAATCCCGTTCCAGTGCTGCCTCACGGCGCTGAGGTCCCAGGCTCGATCCCGGCCCTGTCCTCACGGCGCTGAGGTCCCAGGCTCGATCCCGGCCCTGGGTCACTGTCCGTGGGTTAGTGGTTAGCACTGCTGCCTCACGGCGCAAGGTCCCAGGCTCGATCCCGGCCCTGGGTCACTGTCCGTGTGGAATTCTCCCCGTGTCTGCGTGGGTCTCACCCCCACAACCCAAAAATGTGCAGAGTAGGTGGATTGGCCACGCTAAATTGCCCCTTAATTGGAAAAAATAATTGGGTACTCTAAATAAAAAACTTTCAATGAAGCAAAATCCACACACAAGTCAAATGCCACTTATTAATACAGTTAACACACAGTGGCTTCCAGATTCAAGCACAAGGACCTTGGGAGAGAAGCTTTCAGAAGTCAGTCTGAGAAACCGAATAATCACTCCTACAGAAAGAGGAAATTCTGCCTGTCAAGTCTGCACTCACCCTCTGAAAGAGGACCCTACCTCCGCCCACACCTCCACCCTATCCTCGTCACCCCACTTAACCTGCAATTCCCTGGGGTAATAAGGGGCAATTTAGAATGGCCAATCCCTCTAACCTGCTCGTCTTGGACTGTGGGAAGAAACCAGAGCGCCCAGAGGAAACCCACGCAGATAAGGTGAGGATGTGCAGACTCCGCACAGACAGTGACCCAAGCTGGAATCGAACCTGGGACCCTGGAGCTGTGAGGCAGCAGTGCTAACCACTGTACTACCGTGCTGCCCCTCCTTTCCTCAGAAATCAGAGCAGAACACTAAAAATGAAACTAAGAACAATAGATACAGGGCAGGGCTTATAAAGAAACTAAAAGCAGACCAAGCCCCGCCCCCTTCCATGAGTGACATCACAGCCTGCCTCGCTGTTAACCCTTTAAGCACAGCTTTAGCAGACACATGAGAGAGAGAGAGAAATACAGCACAGAACAGGCCCTTCGGCCCACGGTGTGTGGACACGAAGGGCAATTTTTCATGGCCAATCCACCCAACCTGCACATCTTTGGACTGTGGGAGGAAACCGGAGCACCCGGAGGAAACCCACACACACACGGGGAGGATGTGCAGACTCCGCACAGACAGTGACCCAAGCCGGAATCGAACCTGGGACCCTGGAGCTGTGAAGCGATTGTGCTATCCACAATGCTACCGTGCTGCCCTTAAGAAGTTAACCTACACTCCATTATTCTACCCTAATCCATGTACCTATCCAATAGCCGCTTGAAGGTTCCTAACGTTTCCGACTCATCTACTTCCACAGGCAGTGCATTCCATGCCTCCATTACTCTCTGGGTAAAGAACCTACCTCTGACATCCCCTCTATATCTTCCACCATTTATCTTAAATTTATGTCCCCTTGCAATGGTGTGTTCCACCCGGGGAAAAAGTCTCTGACTGTCTACTCTATCTATTCCCCTGATCATCTTATAAACCTCTATCAAGTCGCCCCTCATCCTTCTCCGTTCTAATAAGAAAAGGCCTAGCACCCTCAACCTTTCCTCGTAAGACCTACTCTCCATTCCAGGCAACATCCTGGTAAATCTCCTTTGCACCTTTTCCAAAGCTTCCGCATCCTTCCTAAAATGAGGTGACCAGAACTGCACACAGTACTCCAAATGTGGCCTGACCAAGGTTTTGTACAGCTGCATCATCACCTCACGACTCTTAAATTCAATCCCTCTGCTAATGAACGCTAGCACACCATAGGCCTTCTTCACAGCTCTATCCACTTGAGTGGCAACTTTCAAAGATCTATGAACATAGACCCCAAGATCTCTCTGCTCCTCTACATTGCCAAGAACCCTACCGTTAACCCTGTATTCCGCATTCATATTTGTCCTTACAAAATGGACAACCTCACACTTGTCAGGGTTAAACTCCATCTGCCACTTCTCAGCCCAGCTCTGCATCCTATCTATGTCTCTTTCAAGCCGACAACAGCCCTCCTCACTATCCACAACTCCACCAATCTTCGTATCATCTGCAAATTTACTGACCCACCCTTCAACTCCCTCATCCAAGTCGTTAATGAAAATCACAAACAGCAGAGGACCCAGAACTGATCCCTGTGGTATGCCACTGGTAACTGGGCTCCAGGCTGAATATTTGCCATCCACCACCACTCTCTGTCTTCTATCGGTTAGCCAGTTTGTTATCCAACTGGCCAAATTTCCCACTATCCCATGCCTCCTTACTTTCTGCATAAGCCTACCATGGGGAACCTTATCAAATGCCTTACTAAAATCCATGTACACCACATCCACTGCTTTACCTTCATCCACATGCTTGATCACTTCCTCAAAGAAGTCAATAAGACTTGTAAGTCAAGACCTACCCCTCACAAATCCGTGCTGACTATCCCTAATCAAGCAGTGTCTTTCCAGATGCTCAGAAATACTATCCCTCAGTACCCTTTCCATTACTTTGCCTACCACCGAAGTAAGACTAACTGGCCTGTAATTCCCAGGGTTATCCCGATTCCCTTTTTTGAACAGGGGCATGACATTCGCCACTCTCCAATCCTCTGGTACCACCCCTGTTGACAGCGAGGATGAAAAGATAATTGCCAATGGCTCTGCAATTTCATTTCTTGCCTCCCATAGAATCCTTGGATATATCCCGTCAGGCCCGGGGGACTTGTCTATCCTCAAGTTTTTCAAAATGTCCAACACATCTTCCTTCCTAACAAGTATCTCCTCGAGCTTACCAGTCTGTTTCACACTGTCCTCTCCAACAATATGGCCCCTCTCGTTTGTAAATACTGAAGAAAAATACTTGTTCAAGACCTCTCCTATCTCTTCAGACTCAATACACAATCTCCCGCTACTGTCCTTGATCGAACCTACCCTCGCTCTAGTCATTCTCATATTTCTCACATATGTGTAAAAGGCCTTGGGGTTTTCCTTGATCCTACCCGCCAAAGATTTTTCATGCCCTCTCTTAGCTCTCCTAATCCCTTTCTTCAGTTCTCTCCTGGCTATCTTGTATCCCTCCAGCGCCCTGTCTGAACCTTGTTTCTTCAGCCTTACATAAGGCTCCTTCTTCGTCTTAATAAGACATTCAACCTCTCTTGTCAACCATGGTTCCCTCACTCGACCATCTCTTCCCTGCCTAACAGGGACATACATATCAAAGACATGCAGTACCTGTTCCTTGAACAAGTTCCACATTTCACTTGTGTCCTTCCCTGACAGCCTATGTTCCCAACATTTGCACTTCAATTCTTGTCTGACAGCATTGTATTTACCCTTCCCCAGTGGCGTGCAGAGGGGGGGGGGGGGGGGGGGGGGCGACGGTGCATTGGCCCCGGGCATCCATTGGATGGGGGCATCCAATCAGAGAAGGAAAAAAAAAAAAAATTTGTTTTTTTTTTAAAAAATTTTTTAAAATTTAGATTACCCAATTATTTTTTTCAATTAAGGGGCAATTTAGCGTGGCCAATCCACCTACTCTGCACATTTTTTGGGTTGTGGGAGCGAAACCAACGCAGACACGGGGAGAATGTGCAAACTCCACACGGACATTGACCCAGAGCCGGGATCGAACCTGGGACCTCAGTTCCGTGAGGCAGTTGTGCTAACCACTAGGCCACCGTGCTGCCCCAGAGAAGGAAATAAGATAGTAATTTTAAAATTTCAGCGGTGATAAATCAATTTTTGGAGGCTCACCACACTGCAGAGGCAGTTGTTAGCCCTTTATTCCTTTAACATGGTGTACCCTTTCTGTCTAGAGAAAATGGTCCTTCTCCCCATCCCCCCCACACGCATGCGCATGATGTACGTGGTCCAACCATCAAAAGCAACAAGCAGACGTGGCTGTTCGTTCTTGCGTTTCCTCGAGTCATAACTCGTATTTTCTTCAGCTTTTTGTGCATCTAGATTAGTTCTTTTACCTACTCAGGTCAGTGAATAGCTCTAGAACAGGTGCAACTACGGTTTTTATAGGTTTTTTGGCGATATTTAATGAAATATTTACGTGGGATGTAGTAAGAGTGAAGCCTGGATGATCAGAGGACTGCTATGGCATTTAATCTCGGAATAGGAGACATTTATTCCTTAACATGCTAATATTCGAATACAGATACCACTACTTTGCAAGTCTATGATATAAATTGCACAAAATTATCAGTGGAGAATCAGTGTGAAATAATTTGATACGAAGGAACAAAGAAATGAAATATGGTTTATCCGTCTGCAACTGACCGATTGTTTACCATTTTCTTCCCATTTTCTCATGCGTCTTACGGTTTTTGAGATAGAAAATGAAATGTTACGAGTATTTCGTGTACAACCGAGTGGAGCACAGAACAGGAAAAAAAAGAGGGCCAGAGTCGAAGAAGAGTCCCATCAAAGAGGGGCATTAGATGCATGGATAAAAAGAAGTAAAGAAGAAGTAGGAGGAGCTGGAGAAGTAAAAGATGATGTGGGTGCAGAGAAGGATTTTTCTGATACGGATTCAGCTCGGTCAGAACATAATACTCTCTCTCCTCAGTCTCGTTGTCAGGATGATGATCCATGTGAAGAAAATAAAGAAGATATTTGCATATTTTTGCAAAGAAGCGATTTTGGCTGTTTGAAGAAACCGATTCCAGATCATTTGAAGATGACAATATTACAACATGGCCCTGAAAGATATCAGAATAAAAGTGGTCCATTTGCTGAGAAGGATGGGAGATCATTTTCCAAACAGTGGTTTGATAAAGTTTCCACAAACAGAGAAATTGTGGAGAGAAAATGGTTGTTATACTCTCCATATCGGAAAGCATGCTACTGTTTTGTTTGCTTTTTGTTTTCAAAGGAGCATTTGTTGTCTGTGTCAAACTTTGGAAAGGAAGACGGTTTCTCCACTTGGAGAAAATTAAATCCAACAATACCTGACCATAGAGCTCACATGAGGGAATACCTGAACCTTGTAGTTCGACTCCATCATTCAACTACGATAGATGCTGAACTTCAACAGCAAATGTCTGCTGAAAAGAAAGATGGAAAGCTATAACTGAACGGATTGTCGAGGTTATATCCTTTCTGGCAAAACAGAATCTGGCCTATCGTGGACATCGAGGAGAAGGAATATCTGGGTTATCAGAGCCAGGGGAGACAGTCAGTGAAAATACAGGAAACTTTCTAGCAACAATCAGACTTTTGGCCAAATATGATGACATCTTAGCAAAACACTTGCAGAGAGGGAAAGAGAAACCAAAAAGTGTCACCTACTTGTCCAACAGAATTCAAACGAAATAATCAATCTTCTTAGTGAAACTGTCAAGAAAAATATAATTTCCGAAATTAAGGACGCAAAATATTTTAGCATAATGCTGGATTCAACTCCAGATATTGCCCATGAAGATCAGGTTTCTGAAATTCTGCGTTACGTTCATATTGATGAAAACAGAAAAGTAGAAATAAAGGAGACATTTCTGGGATTTTTTCAAGTCAACAAGAAAGATGCAGTCAGCCTGGTAAATAAAATTCAGGAAAAATTGGAAGAAGACAAAATTTCCATGAATGACTGTCGTGGTCAAGCATATGATAACGCAGCAGTTATGGCTGGAGTGAGAGGAGGTGTTCAACAAAAAATTCTTGAAGTTAACCCAAAAGCTGTGTTTGTGAACTGCGAGAACCACAGCCTCAATTTGTCCTGTGTCCATGCAAGTGAGGTGCAACCTGTTGTTGTTACATTTTTTGGCATTCTAGAAAAACTCTACTTTTTTTTCTTCATCTACTTCTCGTTGGGAAGTGTTAAAATCATTTGTCACTCGGACTGTGAAAAGACAGTGTGACACAAGATGGAGTTCCAGCCATGATGCTGTGCAAGTAATCCACGAAGAGTGTGACAACGTTATTGCAAGCCTTCAACACCTGCTGGAAGGAGAATTTTCAAGGGAAACTAAATCTGATGCAGGATCGCTACTGAACTCTATTCAACAGTTCCCGTTTATAGCTTTATTAAATTTTTGGTACTCAGTTTTATCATCAGTGGATAAAGTCTCAAAACGTTTGCAGGATCCGAAAATGGGGTTCCATGAAGCTTCTTGTGATTTGAGCGGACTTATTCATATCTTGAATTTGAAGAATGACGAAATTATCCACAATGCAATAGATTTAGCCAATGAATATTGTCAAAATTGGGGAATACCAATTGCACGAACAAGGAGAAGAAGAATAATGCCTGGAGAGTCAGCAAGAGATAGTGGACTGATGGCACAAGAAGAAATGAATAGAGTAATGGTTGAGATTGTGAACAGATTAAAAACTGAAATTGAAGACCGCAGTGTCCGTCTTCAAAGACTCAGTGACCGATTTTCTTTTCTTCTGAACTTGAATTCAGGAGTGTTTGAAGATGAACAAGAAAGAGAGAAATTAAAAAAGGAATGTTCAGACTTTGCAAATTATTATGACAATGATGTGGTTGCAATTCAGTTATATGACAAAATTATTGATTTTGTGATGCTCCTTCGAGCTGGAGGGAATAGAGTTCCCCCTGATCCTAAAGATGCTCTGGAGTCTTTACTGCAGTATGGGAGGGATGTCTTTCCGACGCTGTGTGTTTCATACAGATTACTGCTTACAATCGCATTTTCAGTCGCAAGCTGTGAAAGGTCATTTTCAAAACTGAAATTAATAAAAACATATCTGAGGTCTTCTATGTCACAGGAGCGACTGACCAACCTGGCTTTAATAAGCATTGAAAAAGAATTTCTCACAGCTGATGTAAAAAGTGAAGTAGTTCAGGTGTTTTGTGACAGGAGGTATCATTTGGGGAAAAGAACTTAATAAATTTGATTGATTTATATTAAAATCGAATAAAGCGTTTATTTCATGTTTCATCTGTGTTTATATATTCAAAATGTTTTCCTTTCTCATAATATTTCTCAGTATATTAGGCCTTATACTTGAGTCTTTGGGGCATACAATCAAGATTTGCCCCGGGCATCACCAGACCTCTGCACGCCACTGCCCTTCCCCCAATTATAAACCTTGCCCTGTTGCACGCACCTATCCCTCTCCATAACTAAAGTGAAAGTCACAGAATTGTGGTCACTACCTCCAAAATGCTCCCCCACTAACAAATCTATCACCTGTCCTGGTTCATTACCAAGTACTAAATCCAATATGGCCTCCCCTCTGGTCGGACATATAGGCCGGGATTCCCCCCTACCCAGCGGGGCGGTGGACCCGGCGTAGTGGAGTGGCGCCAACCACTCCAGCGTCGGGTCTCCCCAAAGGTGCGGAATTCTCTGCACTTTTAGGGGCTAGGGCTGCGCCGGAGTGGCTCCCGCTCCGCCGCCCGGCGCCAAAACTGGCGGCAACGGCGTTTGGTGCTACGCCGCCCAGCTCCGGGGGTGGCTGAAAGGCCTTCGCCGGTCCGCGAATGCGCCGGTGCATCAGCGGCCGCTGACGTCACCACCGCCGCATGCGCGCTGGGGGATTCTCTTCCACCTCCGCCATGGTGGAGGCCGTGGTGGCGGCGGAAGAAGAGTGCCCCCATGGCACAGGCCCGCCTGCCGATCGGTGGGCCCCAATCGTGGGCCTGGCCACCGTGGGGGCACCCCCTGGGGTCCGATCGCCCTGCGCCCCCCCAGGACCCCGGGGGCCCGCTCGCGCCGCCAATCCTGCCGGCACCAGAGGTGCTCCAATTCTCGCCGGCGGGAGAGGCCTGTCAGCGGCTGGACTTCGGCCCATCGCGGGCCGGAGAATCGCTGCGGGGGGGCCGCCGATTGGTGAGGTTGATTCCCGCTCCCGCCGATTCCCGGGTGGCGGAGAATTCTAGCCACGGCGGGGGCGGGATTTACGCCGGCCCTGGGCGATTCCCTGACCCTGCGGGGGGTCGGAGAATTCCTCCCATAATCTGGATACCTCAACCTAAGTTATTTTAAATAACAACATGACTACAACAGATACATAATACAATTTAGATTAAAAATTCATATATTCCTACATTCACTTTAAAAAATTAACATGCAATATAAAAGATTACTTCATTTTACCAAACGTTGAACTTTAAACATGAACAGAACTCTATAAGAGAGACATCTCATTATTTTTAGACATGCAAAGTTAAACAATTCGTATTGATCATTTCAGTCTTTGTTTTCAACGTTGAACGTTCCAACCTTCATTTATCTCAAAGTTGTGACAAAGTGTCTGCAATCACGTTTCCTTTCCCTGCTACATGTACAATTTTCATGTCAAACGATTGTAGCAATAAACTGCATCGAAATAGTCTTGCATTTGATTTTTTTACTTTTCCAGAAACTGTCATGGATTATTGGTCTGTATAAACCATTGTCTCTGATTAATTGTTAGTCTCAAAAATGTTGCATCGCCAATGCTTAACTCAGTGCCTCCTTCCCGATGGTCGAATATTCCCTTTGATGGATCTTTAGTTTTTTAGAAAAATAACCAACGGGTATTTCTATCCTGTCGTCATCTTCTTCCAACAGCAGATTAGTCGCATCAATTGCCACCTTAAATTGCTTGACATAATTCTGAGTTGCCCAAAGCTAGTGTGATAGTTAACACAGTTTTCAGATTGTCACATGCCTCCTGACATTCTGACATCCAATTAAATGCCCAGTGTTTTTGTTTCAGACGTTCAGTCAGTGGAACAGCCACAAATTTCTAGTAGAAACCACTCATGCCCAGGAATCTAATAACTTCTCTTCTTGTCGATGGTATTGGAAACTCCCCAATAGTTTTCGTTTTCACATTCTGTGGCGTTCTCTGACTCTGTCCAACTGTATGGCCTAAGAACGTGACGTGGGCTTTCGCAAATTCCCTTTTAGCCAAGGTTAGAACCGAGCCAGCCTCTAGTATTGAAATGTTGGAGTCCTTGAAATGTTGTCAATGCTCCTCCCACATTTGACTGAATACCTTCAGATCGTGTATGTACATGGCACAGTCCTTTAGTCCAGATATTAATTTGTTGCTTAGTCTTTGGAATATTTACTGCCCTATTCTTCATTCCAAACAGCAAATTTTTACATTGATGCAGACCATTTGGAGTTACAAATGCCGAAACCTCCTTCACCTGTCTGATAAAGTAGGCGTGGAGAGGATGTTTCCACTTGTAAGAAAGACTAGAACCAGAGGACACCATCTCAGACTAATGGGACGATCCTTTAAAACAGAGATGAGGAGGAATTTCTTCAACCAGAGGGTGGTGAATCTGTGGAACTCTTTGCTGTGGAGGCTCTGCCCAACCTCCTGTTCAAACGCACAATGGGTGCCGGGGGTGGGGGGGGGGGGGGGAGTGGCTGGGAGAGCCAGAGGTGGAATGGGTGAAGATGGAGACCTCCTGTATTGGGGCATCCCCCCCAAGGATTGGTCACGGCCCCATTCCCATTACCCCAGCCAAATACTCGAGGAGCCCATTGATGGTGGCCACGCTAAGGGCCTGGATCCGGCTCAGACTCCATTTCAAACTCAGTGACATGTTTGCTACGGCCCCCATCTGCAGAAACCATAGATTCCTCCTGGCGAAAGTAGATGGCATCTACAAAATGTGGAGAGAGGACGAAGGGGTGCTGACAGTAAGGGACCTGGACGTAGACAGTAGAATAGTGACCCTGGGGGAACTAACAGAAAAGTTCCAGCTTCCAAAAGGGAACAAACGTCGATACTTAAAACTGCAGAACTTCCTCCCCAAGGAGACAGCAACCTCCCCCCAGCTACCCAGACACACCCTATTGCATAGACTGATGGCGACGGACCGAATAAGGGGATGGTAAATACACCGACATATACGCACGAATGTTAGAAGAGGTAAGGGTCCCCACTGGACGAGACACCAGGAAGATGTGAAGAGGAAAAGAGGAACTGACCATGTAGTTTGGAGGAGGATTCTGGATTGAGGCATTGCATAGTGTGAACTCCACCTCCTCCTGCGCAGGACTGAGCCTAATGCAGTTCAAAGTGATGGCCAGAGCTCACCTGACCAGGGTACACCTCAGCGGGTTCTTCCCAGAGATGGAGGATAAATGCGAACGGTGCCAGGGAGGCCCGGCCAACCACACCCACATGTTCTGGTCCTGCCCCAAGCTTGTTGGGTCCTGGACCACCTTTCTCAAGACCATATCCAGGGTCATGGAGCTGGATGAACTTCGGATCATTCGGGAGGCAGAGGTGGTCATAGATAGAGGCTTCAGGGAGGTAGTTACGCCAAAGAATAAAGATAGATTGGTGACGGTGAGAGGGGCTGGGGTAAGCAGTCAGTACAGGGATCTCCTGTGGTTGTTCCCCTTAGTAACAGGTATACCGCTTTGGATACTGTTGGGGGAGGGGGGACTTACCAGGGGACAGCCATGGGGTACAGGTCTCTGGCACAGAGTCTGTCCCTGTTGCTCAGAAGGGAAGGGGGGAGAGGAGAAGAACATTAGTCATTGGAGACTCCATAGTTAGGGGGATAGATAGGAGATTCTGTGGGAACAAGAGAGACTTGCGGTTGGTGTGTTGCCTCCCAGGTGCCAGGGTCCGCGATGTCTCGGATCGTGTTTTCGGGATCGTTAAGGGGGAGGGGGAGCAGCCCCAAGTCGTGGTCCACATAGGTACCAACGACATAGGTAGGAAAAGCGATAGGGATGTAAGGCAGGAATTCAGGGAGCTAGGGTGGAAACGTAGATCCAGGACAGAGTTATTATCTCTGGGTTGTTACCCGTGCCACGTGCTAGCGAGTCGAGGAATAGGGAGAGAGAGCAGTTGAACACTTTGCTGTAGGGATGGTGCAGGAGGGAGGTTTTCAGATTCCTGGACAATTGGGGCTCATTCTGGGGTAGGTGGGACCTCTACAAACGGGATGGTCTGAACCTGGACCAGAGGGGTACTAATATCCTCGGGGGGAGGTTTGCTAATGCTCTTCGGGAGGGTTTAAACTAGTTCAGCAGGGGATTGGGAACCTGAATTGTTGCTCCAGTACACAAGAGGTTGAGAGTAGTGAGGTCATGAGTAAGGTTTCAAAGTTGCAGGAGTGTACCGGCAGGAAGGAAGGTGGTTTAAAGTGTGTCTACTTCAATGCCAGGAGCATCCGGAATAAGGTGGGTGAGCTTGCAGCATGGGTTAGTACCTGGGACTTCGATGTTGTGGCCATTTCGGAGACATGGATAGAGCAGGGCGAGGAATGGTTGTTGCAGGTGCCGGGGTTTAGATATTTCAGTAAGCTCAGGGAAGGTGGTAAAAGAGGGGGAGGGGTGGCATTGTTAGCCAAGGACAGTATTACGGGGGCTGGGAGGACATTTGATGAGGACTTGAATACTGAGGTAGTATGGGCTGAGTTTAGAAACAGGAAAGGAGAGGTCACCCTGTTAGGGCTTTTCTATAGGCCTCCGAAAAGTTCCAGAGATGTAGAGGAAAGGATTGCAAAAGGTGATTCTGGATAGGAGCGAAAGTAACAGGGTAGTTGTTATGGGGGACTTTAACTTTCCAAATATTGACTGGAAACATTATAGTTCGAGTACTTTAGATGGGTCCGTTTTTGTCCAATGTGTGCAGGAGGGTTTCCTGATGCAGTATGTAGATAGGCCAACAAGAGGCGAGGCCGTATTGGATTTGGTACTGGGTAATGAACCAGGACAGGTGTTAGATTTGGAGGTAGGTGAGCACTTTGGTGATAGTGACCACAATTCGATTACGTTTACTTTAGTGATGGAAAGGGATAGGTATATACAGCAAGGCAAGAGTCATATCTGGGGGAAAGGCAATTATGATGCGATGAGGCAAGACTTAGGATGCATAGGATGGAGAGGAAAATTGCAGGGGATGGGCACAATGGAAATGTGGAGCATGTTCAAGGAAGAACTACTGCGTGTCCTTGATAAGTATGTACCTGTTAGGAAGGGAGGAAGTGGTCGAGCGAGAGAACCATGGTTTACTAAAGCAGTTGAAACACTTGTCAAGAGGAAGAAGGAGGCTTATGTAATGATGCGACGTGAAGGTTCAGTTAGGGCGCTTGAGAGTTACAAGTTAGCTAGGAAGGCTCTAAAGAGAGAGCTAAGAAGAGCCAGGACAGGGCATGAGAAGTCTTTGGCAGGTAGGATCAAGGATAACCCTAAAGCTTTCTATAGATATGTCAGGAATAAAAGAATGACTAGGGTAAGAGTAGGGCCAGTCAAGGACTGTAGTGGGAAGTTGTGCGTGGAGTCCGAGGAGATAGGAGAGGTGCTAAATGAGTATTTTTCGTCCATATTCACACAGGAAAAAGACAATGTTGTCGAGGAGAATACTGAGATACAGGCCACTAGACTAGAAGGGCTTGAGGTTCATAAGGGGGAGGTGTTAGCGATTCTGGAAAGTGTTAAAATAGATAAATCCCCTGGGCCGGATGGGATTTATTCTAGGATTCTCTGGGAAGCTAGGGAGGAGATTGCTGAGCCTTTGGCTTTGATCTTTAAGTCATCTTTGTCTTCAGGAATAGTGCCAGAGGACTGGAGGATAGCAAATGTTGTCCCCTTATTCAAGAAGGAGAGTAGAGATAACCCTGGTAACTATAATGTGGAGATGCCGGCGTTGGACTGGGGTGAGCACAGTAAGAAGTCTTACAACACCAGGTTAAAGTCCAACAGGTTTGTTTCAAACACGAGCTTTCGGAGCACGGCTCCTTCTTCAGGTGAATGGAAAGGCTTGTTCCAGAAATGTTTATATAGACACAGTCAGAGATGCCCCGGAATGCGAGCACCTGCAGGCAATCAAATCATCAAAGATGCAGAGAGAGAGGTAACTCCAGGTTAAAGAGGTGTGAATTGTCCCAAGCCAGTTCAGTCGGTAGGCCTCTGCAAGTCCAGGCTTGTTGGTGGGGGCCGAATGTAATGCGACATGAATCCCAGATCCCGGTTGAGTCCGCATTCATGCGTGCGGAACTTAGCTATAAGTTTTTGCTCAGCAATTTTGCGTTGTCGCGTCTCCTGAAGGCCTCCTTGTAGAATGCTGACCCGGAGATCAGAGGCTGAATGTCCTTGACTGCTGAAGTGTTCCCCAACTGGAAGGGAACAGTCCTGCCTGTTGATAGTCGCACGATGCCCGTTTATTCGTTGTCGCAGTGTCTGCATGGTCTCGCCAATGTACCACGCTTCGGGACATCCTTTCCTGCAGCGTATGAGGTAGACTACATGGTCGAGTCGCACGAGTATGCGCCGCGTACCTGGTGGGTGGTGTTTCCACGTGTAATGGTGGTGTCCATGTCGATGATCTGGCATGTCTTGCAGAGATTACCCTGGCAGGGTTTTGTGGTGTTGTGGTTGCTGTTCTGAAGGTACATTGGCGAGACCATGCAGACACTGCGACAACGAATAAACGGGCATCGTGCGACTATCAACAGGCAGGACTGTTCCCTTCCAGTTGGGGAACACTTCAGCAGTCAAGGACATTCAGCCTCTGATCTCCGGGTCAGCATTCTACAAGGAGGCCTTCAGGAGACGCGACAACGCAAAATTGCTGAGCAAAAACTTATAGCTAAGTTCCGCACGCATGAATGCGGACTCAACCGGGATCTGGGATTCATGTCGCATTACATTCGGCCCCCACCAACAAGCCTGGACTTGCAGAGGCCTACCGACTGAACTGGCTTGGGACAATTCACACCTCTTTAACCTGGAGTTACCTCTCTCTCTGCATCTTTGATGATTTGATTGCCTGCAGGTGCTCGCATTCCGGGGCATCTCTGACTGTGTCTATATAAACATTTCTGGAACAAGCCTTTCCATTCACCTGAAGAAGGAGCCGTGCTCCGAAAGCTCGTGTTTGAAACAAACCTGTTGGACTTTAACCTGGTGTTGTAAGACTTCTTACTGGTAACTATAGACCAGTGAGCCTTACTTCTGTTGTGGGCAAAGTCTTGTAAAGGTTTATAAGAGATAGGATGTATAATCATCTAGAAAGGAATAATTTGATTAGAGATAGTCAACATGTTTTGTGAAGGGTAGGTCGTGCCTCACAAACCTTATTGAGTTCTTCGAGAAGGTGACCAAACAGGTGGATGAGGGTAAAGCAGTTGATGTGGTGTATATGGATTTCAGTAAAGCGTTTGATAAGGTTCCCCACGGTAGGCTATTGCAGAAAATACGGAGGCATGGGATTCAGGGTGATTTAGCAGTTTGGATCAGATATTGGCTAGCTGGACGAAGACGAAGGGTGGTGGTTGATGGGAAATTTTCAGACTGGTGTCCAGTTACTAGTGGTGTACCACAAGGATCTGTTTTGGGGCGGCTGCTGTTTGTCATTTTTATAAATGACCTGGAGTTGGGCGTAGAAGGATGGGTGAGTAAATTTGCAGATGACACTAAAGTCGGTGGAGTTGTGGACACTGCAGAAGGATGTGACAAGTTACAGAGGGACATAGATAAGCTGTCGAGCTGGGCTGACAGGTGGCAAATGGAGTTTAATGCAAAAAAGTGTGAGGTGATTCATTTTGGAAGGAGTAACAGGAAGACAGAGTACTGGGCTAATGGTAAGATTCTTGGCAGTGTGGATGAGCAGAGAGATCTCGGTGTCCATGTCCATGGATCCCTGAAAGTTGCCACCCAGGTTGAGAGGGTTGTTAAGAAGGCGTACGGTGTGTTAGCTTTTATTGGTAGAGGGATTGAGTTTCGGAGCCCTGAGGTCATGTTGCAGTTGTACAAAACTCTGGTTCAGCCACATTTGGAGTATTGCGTACAGTTCTGGTCGCCGCATTATAGGAAGGATGTGGAAGAATTGGAAAGGGTACAGAGGGGATTTACAAGGATGTTGCCTGGTATGGAGGGAAGATCTTATGAGGAAAGGCTGAGGGACTTGAGGTTGTTTTCGTTAGAGAGAAGAAGGTTAAGAGGTGACTTAATTGAGGCATACAGGATGATCAGAGGATTAGATAGGGTGGACATCGAGAGCCTTTTTCCTCGGATGGATATGTCTAGCACGAGGGGACATAGCTTTAAATTGAGGGGAGATAGATATAGGACAGATGTCAGAGGTGGGTTCTTTACTCAGAGAGTAGTAAGGGCGCGGAATGCCCTGCCTCCAACAGTAGTGGACTCGCCAACACTAAACGCATTCAAATGGTCATTGGATAGGCATATGGACGATAAGGGAATAGTGTAGATGGGCGTTAGAGGGGTTTCACAGGTTGGCACAACATTGAGGGCTGAAGGGCCTGTACTGTGCTGTAATGTTCCATGTTCTATGATCCATGTTCCATGTTCCATGTTCCATGTTCCATGTTCCATGTTCCATGTTCTATGTTCCATGTTCTATGTTCCATGTTCTATGGTCTATGAGGCGATCTTCAGGCTGTCGGAACAACCAAAGGTCTTTTTGGGGAGAGGGGCAAATGCCCTGACCTTCGCCTCCCTGACTGCCCAATGCAGGCTCCTGCTTGGCAGTGCCACCCAAGCACGCAGACTGGCTGTCCAACCCAGCAGAATTCCTGAAACTGGAGAAAATAAAATTCGCCATCAGGGGCCGGAGGGCAATTTCCACTGTACATGGTGACAATCCACCAGCCTCTTTGAGGATCTGTTTGTGAACAACAACTATTGGGGTGGGGTGGGTCATGGATGGGGTGAGGGTGAACTAGAAGGGGAGGATGGAGAGGCAGCACCAAAGCACAGGGGAAAGATGCAACAATGGTGCAAGTGCCCACAAGCATCGCTACAGAAGCATACCCCCAAAAGAAGAGCAAGTTCTCAGACAAGGCCTCACCATCAGTAAATACAATTGGATAACAAGCTAATACCTACTCCCCCCTTTAGCTGTCCCACCTTCTACTCATGCACAAGACAGAAAAACACAGTGGGGTAAAGGGGATAAAAGAAAAATGAATGAAGTTCAAATGCTTGTTCTTTAGCTGACTGGGGGCTGGTTGGTCAGAGCTTCTGGTTTACAGTTGGTTCTGATCTTCCTTCCAGAGTCATTCATTCAGGGTCTGCACAGGCTAGAAAACACGGTACATACAGGCAGCATGCTTTCTGGGCAGAAGGTTTATTATCAAACTGGACCTTCAGCTCAAGGTTCACTTTCAGACCTATATAAAATCCCTACAGTGTAGAAGGAGGCTATTCAGCCCATCGGGTCAGCTCTGACCCTCTGAAACCTATGGATCAAAAATGTAACAACAAAAGTAAAAGAAAGGGAAAATAAAGGGAAAAACTGGAAGGAGCCTTACCAAGGCTTCTGGCACTAATTCACATGCACTTGAGATGGCCTTTCTCACCTCCTCATCATCCTTAGATACCTCCTCTGATAATGATACAAACATTTCACCAGCTCTATCTACCACCTACCAACTTTGTCTGAACCAACACAACCCACATAGTCTTTACCCAATTCAGTTTTTTAGCCACTTGTTAAGTAGGATAAAATAAAGCTTCCACATCTTTCCAGTCAAACCTTACAATGCTTGAATAGATTTAAACATATCTGCACTAGGCTTTTGACGAAGAGGAGTTTCTCCTTCCTCTAGACTTTCCTCACTGTCTGCCTTTTCCCTCACTGTCTGCCTTTTCCCTCACTGTCTGCCTTTTCCCTCATTGTCTGCCTTTTCCCTCATTGTCTGCCTTTTCCCTCACTGTCTGCCTTTTTCCTCACTGTCTGCCTTTTCCCTCACTGTCTGCCTTTTTCCTCACTGTCTGCCTTTTCCCTCATTGTCTGCCTTTTCCCTCACTGTCTGCCTTTTTCCTCACTGTCTGCCTTTTCCCTCACTGTCTGCCTTTTCCCTCACTGTCTGCCTTTTCCCTCACTGTCTGCCTTTTCCCTCACTGTCTGCCTTTTCCCTCACTGTCTGCCTTTATCCTCACTGTCTGCCTTTTTCCTCACTGTCTTCCTCTAGACTTTCCTCACTGTCTACCTTTCACTCCAACATTCAAGTTGGTTCTATTTTTCTTTGCTGCTCCTCTCCATCTCCATTTTGTGAAGTGTAACCTCTCTCTTTACTCTTTACTCTTCCCATTGCCCCTCTAACCTTTTCCTTTGCTGCTACTATTGCCTTCCTCTTTCTTTTTCTTCTAATTCAGACTGTCTCATTGTGATTGAGATTTAGCCAATTCCAATGCTTCAGACTGTGTCTCTGGCAAATCTAAATGCTGAGCTATTGCTGTAATTATCCCCACATTCTCACCTCTCCAGGTAAACCTCTGCAGCTTGTTCAGCAAATCCAAAAGCTTCTTCCTAACCGCCCTTTGTAAACCACTCGGAGTGGCCTTTTCCATACCCAGGAAATTCTTAGCCACAGAAAGAGCCATTTTTCTTTTATTCCCCTCCCTTCACATTTTCATCATATTTGCAATAACAAATAATTAACAACAACAAATACAATGGCAATCCCCGAGCCAACAATCCCCTCATCCTACCCACCCTCAAACCAATGGCAATCCCCCTAGCCAACAATCCCCTCATCCTACCCACCCTCAAACCAATGGCAATCCCCTAGCCAACAATCCCCTCATCCTACCCACCCTCAAACCAATGGCAATCCCCGAGCCAACAATCCCCTCATCCTACCCACCCTCAAACCAATGGCAATCCCGAGCCAACAATCCCCTCATCCTACCCACCCTCAAACCAATGGCAATCCCCCTAGCCAACAATCCCCTCATCCTACCCACCCTCAAACCAATGGCAATCCCCTAGCCAACAATCCCCTCATCCTACCCACCCTCAAACCAATGGCAATCCCCTAGCCAACAATCCCCTCATCCTACCCACCCTCAAACCAATGGCAATCCCGAGCCAACAATCCCCTCATCCTACCCACCCTCAAACCAATGGCAATCCCCCTAGCCAACAATCCCCTCATCCTACCCACCCTCAAACCAATGGCAATCCCCGAGCCAACAATCCCCTCATCCTACCCACCCTCAAACCAATGGCAATCCCCTAGCCAACAATCCCCTCATCCTACCCACCCTCAAACCAATGGCAATCCCCCTAGCCAACAATCCCCTCATCCTACCCACCCTCAAACCATGGCAATCCCCGAGCCAACAATCCCCTCATCCTACCCACCCTCAAACCAATGGCAATCCCCTAGCCAACAATCCCCTCATCCTACCCACCCTCAAACCAATGGCAATCCCCCTAGCCAACAATCCCCTCATCCTACCCACCCTCAAACCAATGGCAATCCCGAGCCAACAATCCCCTCATCCTACCCACCCTCAAACCAATGGCAATCCCCGAGCCAACAATCCCCTCATCCTACCCACCCTCAAACCAATGGCAATCCCCTAGCCAACAATCCCCTCATCCTACCCACCCTCAAACCAATGGCAATCCCCGAGCCAACAATCCCCTCATCCTACCCACCCTCAAACCAATGGCAATCCCGAGCCAACAATCCCCTCATCCTACCCACCCTCAAACCAATGGCAATCCCCGAGCCAACAATCCCCTCATCCTACCCACCCTCAAACCAATGGCAATCCCCGAGCCAACAATCCCCTCATCCTACCCACCCTCAAACCAATGGCAATCCCCGAGCCAACAATCCCCTCATCCTACCCACCCTCAAACCAATGGCAAACCCGAGCCAACAATCCCCTCATCCTACCCACCCTCAAACAGCTCCCAATATTCTGAATACAAAACACCAATGAAAAATAATCATCATTAATTTATACATTCCCCCCAACCTTTGATGCCATCCAATTCATGAAAATTCATGATGAACAAGACCCATGAGTTGTAGAACCCGTCCATCCTCCCCCTCAACTCAAACTTTACTATCTCGAGCGTTAAGAACTCCAGCAGATCCCCCCACCACGCCAAGGCACAGGGCGGAGAAGCCGCAGAGTGTGGTGAACTCAGCCCAACGCATCACACAAGCTTGCCACCCCCACATTGATTCTGTCTACACCTCCCGCTGCCTCAGGAAGGCAGACAGCATTATCAGAGACCCCTCCCACCCAGGCATTGCCTCCTTCCAGACCCTTCCATCAGGCAGAAGGTACAGAAGTCTGCTTTCAAAAGAACCTTTTATAAGAGTTTCAGTCGCCTGTGTTGGATCGCATTCGATACAAAGTGGAAATCAATACATTTTCATTCATCTGCATATATCCACTAGATTTCATGAAGTCATACCATTAAGAAACACCCCAGCCAAGAGAGTGGTAGATGGATTAACCATGTTCTTAACGAGATATGGCTTACCGAAAAAGATACAATCAGATCAAGAGTCAAATATCATGTCAGGGTTATTTAAAGAGATCATGGATATCCTGGAAATAACACAGTAGAAACCCGTACCAGCCTCCCCGAACAGGCGCCGGAATGTGGCGACTAGGGGCTTTTCACAGTTACTTCATTTGAAGCCTACTTGTGACAATTAGCGATTTTTTTTTTGTATCAGCGTATCATTCAGTCACAGCCATCAGCGTAACCATCAGCGTATCATTCAGTCACAGCCATCAGCGTATCATTCAGTCACAGCCATCAGCGTAACCATCAGCGAATCATTCAGTCACAGCCATCAGCGTATCATTCAGTCACAGCCATCAGCGTATCATTCAGTCACAGCCATCAGCGTATCATTCAGTCACAGCCATCAGCGTAACCATCAGCGTATCATTCAGTCACAGCCATCAGCGTAACCATCAGCGTATCATTCAGTCACAGCCATCAGCGTAACCATCAGCGTATCATTCAGTCACAGCCATCAGCGTAACCATCAGCGTATCATTCAGTCACAGCCATCAGCGTATCATTCAGTCACAGCCATCAGCGTAACCATCAGCGTATCATTCAGACTCACAGGGAGCATTAGAGAGGTGGCATCAAACTTTGAAATCCATGAGTGTCGAGCTAAGATTTCCCTCATGATCGGGACAAAGAGATTCCATTTTTATTCTTTGCCATTAAGGATGCACCAAATGATTCTACAAGATTTAGGCAACTTGAATTGGTTTATAGACATTAAATTAGAGGATTACTGAAATTAATCCAAGAAAGTATTGGATTTTCCAGAACCAAAGACATTTTAAGGTTTCTGGGACTGACTGAATTTTTATCGTCAGTTTGCGCCGAACCTTTGCAGTGCGGCTGCATTACTAACAAAACTGTTGAAGAACTACTGGACAGAGGACAGCCAAACTGAACCCCAACATTTAAAAACTCGAGTGGCACAGTGGGTTAGCACTGCAGCCTCACGGCGCCGAGGTCCCAGGTTCGATCCCGGCTCTGGGTCACTGTCCGTGTGGAGTTTGCACATTCTCCCCGTGTCTGCGTGGGTCTCACCCCCACAACCCAAAGATGTGCAGGGTAGGTGAATTGGTCACGCTTAATTGGAAAAAATTAATTGGGTACTCTAAATTAAAAAAAAAAAATGATTAAACTTTAAAATGGCTAGTGAGTGGTTTGTTTGGGGGGGGGCTGTGTTACAGGAAGATAGGGTGGGATTCACCCAGCCTCCACGTCGAAATCGTGATCAGCACGGGGGTGGAGAATTGGCGTCAAATACGAGATTGGGTCCGCGCTTCTCCCATGATACTCCGGTCAACGGAGAATCGCAGCCAATCGATGCGGCGCCGGTCGGGGGCCATTGAAAGAGACCCCTGCGGCGATTCACCG
This sequence comes from Scyliorhinus canicula, assembly GCF_902713615.1. NCBI lineage: Eukaryota > Metazoa > Chordata > Chondrichthyes > Carcharhiniformes > Scyliorhinidae > Scyliorhinus > Scyliorhinus canicula. Next base: position 2,221,828 of record NC_052162.1, read on the forward strand.
ATGCAGCTGGCCGAGTTCCCGACGGCGTGCTTCTCTAATGGTTCCACGCGGCAGGAGCTCGGCAAGGCGGCTGCAGACTCAGTCCGTGGCAGCCCTGGTTTGGGGCGGGGGAATCATTCACGGGGTGTCCGATCGGGGGCACCAATCCAGGGGGCACGTGCGATCTAGAGGGGGCCTATCTTCTTGGTGCCGGTCCACGGTGTGGGTCCGCCATGTCTCGCTGGGTGACTGACGCATGCGCAGACCCCAGTATCAGCAGCCAGAGCTGCAAGGACTACTCCGGGGCCCTGCTAGCCCTCTGCAAATCAGAGAATCACTCTTGTATTTCTCCAGGTAAGTCCAGAGTGATTTGTGCGCGTTTTTTCGTGGCCGCGGGGACATAGCCCCATTATTGGAGAATCCCACCCATGGACTTCAAATTGAGACGCCTGTGGAGTATTGCTGAATGAAATTAAATCATCAGCAACAGAACTATTCTACAGCTGAAGGAGAGACTTGAAGTTTGGCATTGGAGATACAACATTTCAGATTTATGTTACCAGTAATATATAACCCATAAGCCCCTAAAGCTCTGGAGATTTGGAACATCAGGTTATTTAGAAGGAGTTTGTTACTACAACCGTTTAATTTGAAAATCATTCATGTGCCTGGGAGATAATAGATAACTGCAGACTTCCGGAGGCGACCATGGAGTGAGTGGTCGCACATTTGGTTGCTCCCGCTCATGGTGGACGTTTTGGGCCTTTTCCTCGGCTATCGACAGAGCTGAGTGTTAGTAAAAGGTGCAGAAGGGAGTAGCCCACCGGTGTATGGATTCGTGGACCAGAAGTGGTCGAAAGTTGATGTGGAGCCTGCGACACGGGGGAAGATGGCGGAGGGTGAGGGTCAAAGCTTGCCGGCCAGTAGTCAACAGATCAGTTAGTGAGCTTCCTCCACAAAACGTTTATCCAGCAGAGAAAGGGGAACTTGGAAGACCTGGCCAGGGTGGTGGATCTGATAAAGGCGGGGATCGAACGCATGAAGCTGAGGTTAGAGGCCCAGGGCCAGGCGATCCGGGCGGTGGAGGAGGTGGCGGAGGAGCATGAGGAGCAACTTGCCTCGATGGCTGCGGAGATGGGGTTGATGAGAGATCAACAGAGGAGGCTGCAGGATAAGGTGGAGAATAGATAGCACAGGCAGAACATTGAGGATCGTAGGTCTGCCAGAGGGCAGTGAGGGAGCGGACGCCGGTGTATATGTGGTATGGATGTTCGAGAAGTTGCTGGGTGAAGGAGCAGTTGCTCGGCCCTGGGAGGTGGACCAGGCACACAGGGCGCTTATGAGGAAGCCGCAAGGAAATGAGCCGCCGAGGGTGATGCTGGTGCGACTGCACCGGTTCCTGGATAAGGAACAGATTTTGAGGTGGGCCAGGCAGACGAGGCGCTGCACTTGGAAAGGCAGCGAGCTGCATGTCCAACAGGACCTGGGTGCTGAGTTGGCCAAAAGGGCGAACCTCAATAAGGTGAAGGAAGCCCTCTTGAAGAAGGAGGAGAAGTTCAGAATGTTATACCCAGCACTTCTATGGGTAACATACAAAGGTCGTGAACTCTACTTTGAGTCGCCAGAGGAGACGATGGAATTTATTTTATTTTTTTTAATATAATTTTTATTGGAATTTTTTACAGAAAATATAAAACATAACGACAAACAATGAAATGCAACAAAATAACCCATAGCTGTAACACCCCCAGACCGCATCAACGCATGTATCACATCCCCCATCCCCCAACCCCAATGAACAACAAAAGAACTTAAAAATAAATTTAAATTAAATAAACAAACATAGTCATCGTCCGTCATCTCTCCTCCTCCCCCCCCCCCCCCCCCCCCCCCCGGGTTGCTGCTGCTACTGTCCCTGTGCCCTGTCGTTGAGCCAGAAAGTCGAGGAAAGGTTGCCACCGCCTAAAGAACCCTTGTACCGACCCTCTCAGGGCGAATTTGACCTTCTCTAGCTTAATGAATCCCGCCATGTCATTGATCCAGGTCTCCACGCTTGGGGGCCTCGCATCCTTCCATTGTAGCAAGATCCTTCGCCGGGCTACTAGGGACGCAAAGGCCAGCACACCGGCCTCTTTCGCCTCCGTCACTCTCGGCTCCACCCCAACCCCAAAAATCGCGAGTCCCCATCCTGGCTTGACCCTGGATCCCACCACCCTCGACACCGTCCTCGCCACCCCCTTCCAGAACTCCTCCAGTGCCGGGCATGCCCAGAACATATGGGCATGGTTCGCTGGACTCCCCGAGCACCTGGCACACCTGACTTCACCCCCAAAGAACCTACTCATCCTCGTCCCAGTCATGTGGGCCAATGCAGCACCTTGTATTGGATGAGGCTCAGCCGCGCACACGAGGAGGAAGAATTAACCCTCTCCAGGGCATCAGCCCATGTCCCGTCTTCAATCTGTTCCCCCTCCCACTTAGCTTTCAGCTCCTCTACCCACGCCTCCTCCGCCTCCTGCATAACCTTGTAGATATCCGATATCTTCCCCTCTCCGACCCAGACCCCCGAAAGCACCCTGTCGCTCACCCCCCTTGCGGGAAGCGAAGGGAATCCCTCCACCTGCCACCTAGCAAATGCCTTTACCTGCAGATACCTGAACATGTTCCCCGGGGGGAGCCCAAATTTCTCCTCCAACTCCCCCAGGCTCGCAAACCTCCCATCAATAAACAGGTCCCTCAGCTGTCTGATGCCCGCTCTGTGCCAACCCTGAAATCCCCCATCAATGTTCCCCGGGACGATCCTATGGTTCCCCCTTAACGGAGCCTCCATCGAGCCCCCCACTTCTCCCCTATGTCGCCTCCACTGCCCCCAAATCTTGAGGGTAGCCGCCACCACCGGACTCGTGGTATACCTCGTAGGGAGCGGCCACGGCGCCGTTACCAGGGCCCCCAGGCTTGTATCTCCACAGGACGCCCTCTCCATCCGTTTCCATGCTGCCCCCTCCCCCTCCATTACCCACTTGCGCACTATCGACACATTGGCCGCCCAATAATACCCCGAGAGATTGGGTAACGCCAGCCCACCCCCATCTCTACCCCGCTCCAAGAAGACCCTCTTCACCCTCGGGGTACCATGCGCCCAAACAAAGCTCATGATGCTGCTAGTCACCCTTCTAAAAAAGGCCCTAGGGATAAAGATGGGCAAACACTGAAAAAGGAACAAGAACCTCGGGAGAACTGTCATTTTGACGGACTGCACTCTACCCGCCAACGATAGTGGCACCATGTCCCACCTTTTAAATTCCTCCTCCATCTGCTCCACCAGCCTGGTAAAATTAAGCTTATGGAGAGTCCTCCAACTCCTGGCCACCTGCACCCCCAGGTATCTGAAACTCTTCACTGCCCTCTTAAATGGGAGTCTCCCAATTCCCTCCTCCTGATCACCCGGGTGTGCTACAAATACCTCACTCTTGCCTAAATTTAACTTATAGCCCGAGAAGCCCCCAAATTCCGCTAACAGCTCCATCACCCCCGGCATTCCCCCTTCTGGATCCGCCACATACAACAGCAGGTCGTCCGCATAAAGCGATACACGATGTTCCTCCCCACCCCGCACCAGACCCCTCCATCTCCCTGACTCCCTCAACGCCATAGCCAAAGGTTCAATTGGCAGTGCAAAGAGCAAGGGGGACAGGGGGCACCCCTACCTGGTCCCACGGTAGAGCCTAAAGTACTCCGATCTCCTTCCATTGGTAACTACACTTGCCATCGGAGCCGCGTAGAGCAGCCTCACCCATTTGATGAATCCCTCCCCGAATCCGAACCGCTCCAGCACCTCCCACAGGTACCCCCACTCAACTCTATCAAACGCTTTCTCCGCATCCAGCGCCACCACTATCTCCGCCTCCCCCTCCACTGCCGGTATCATAATAACATTTAGCAGTCTCCACACATTCGTGTTGAGCTGCCGTCCCTTGACAAATCCTGTCTGATCCTCGTGTATCACCCCTGGCACACAGTCCTCTATCCTGGTGGCCAGGATCTTCACCAGCAACTTAGCGTCAACATTGAGGAGCGAGATAAGCCTGTATGATCCACACTGCAAGGGGTCCTTATCCCGTTTCAGGATCAGAGAGATCAGTGCCCGCGACATCATCGGGGGAAAAGCCCCCCCCCCCCTCCCATGCCTCATTGAAGGCTCGCACCAACACGGGGCCCACCAGATCCGCATACTTTTTATAAAATTCCACCGGGAACCTGTCCGGCCCCGGCGCCTTACCTGACTGCATTTGTCCAATCCCCCTGACTAGCTCCTCCAACTCTATCGGCGCCCCCAACCCCTCTACCAGCTCCTCTTGAACCTTTGGGAAACATAGCCTGTTCATGAAGCTCTCCATCCCCCCTCTCCCCATCGGTGGCTCCGACCGGTACAGTTCCTCGTAGAAGTCCCTAAAGACCCCATTTACTTCTGTCCCCTTCTGCACTACATTCCCACCCCTATCCGTCACTCCACCAATTTCCCTAGCCGCATCTCGCCTGCGGAGCTGATGCGCCAACATCCTGCTCGCCTTCTCTCCATATTCATATACCGCGCCCTGCGACCTCCTCCACTGTGTCTCTGCCTTTCTGGTGGTCAACAAGTCAAATTTGGCCTGCAAACTGCGCCTGTCCCCCAGCAACCCTTCCTCCGGTGCCTCCGCGTATCTCCTGTCCACATCCAGGAGCTCCCCCACCAGTCTCTCCCTCTCCTTCCTCTCCCTCCTTGCCCTATGGGCCCGGATGGAGATCAGCTCCCCCCGGATCACTGCTTTCAGAGCCTCCCAGACCATCCCCACCCGGACCTCCCCCGTGTCGTTGGTATCAAGATACCCCTCAATACTTCCCCGGACCCTCCTACACACCTCCTCATCAGCCAGCATCCACACATCCAGGCGCCAGAGCGGGCGCTGGTCCCGCGCCTCCCCCATCTCCAGATCAACCCAGTGCGGAGCATGGTCTGAAATTGCTATGGCCGAATACTCGGCATCCTGCACCCTCGGGATCAATCCCCTGCTCAGGACGAAAAAATCTATTCAGGAATAGACCCTATGGACATGGGAGAAAAAGGAATTCTCCCGCGCCCTCGGCCTCCCAAACCTCCAGGGATCCACCCCTCCCATCTGGTCCATAAACCCCCTCAGTACTTTGGCCGCCGCCGGTCTCCTACCCGTCCTTGAACTGGACCGGTCCAGTGTGGGATCCAGCACTGTGTTAAAGTCTCCCCCCATGATCAGGCCCCCTGCCTCCAGGTCCGGAATGCAGCCCAACAAGCGCCTCATGAAGCCGGCATCATCCCAATTCGGGGCATATACATTAACCAGCACCACCTTCTCTCCCTGCAGCCTACCCTTCACCATAATATATCTGCCCTCCTTGTCCGACACCACCACAGCCGCCTCAAACGCCACCCTCTTCCCCACCAGAATCGCCACCCCCCGGTTCTTCGCGTCCAATCCTGAGTGAAAAACCTGCCCCACCCACCCCTTCCTCAGACGGACCTGGTCCGCCACCTTCAAGTGGGTCTCCTGGAGCATAGCCATGTCCGCCTTCAGCCCCTTCAGATGAGAAAATACCCTGGTTCTCTTAACCGGCCCATTCAGCCCCCTCACGTTCCAGGTAATCAGCCGAATCAGAAGGCAACCCGCCCCCCCTCCCCCGCCGGCTAGCCATAGCTTATCGACTGCTCGCCCCAGGCCAGCTCACCCCGCCTGACCCGTTCCCCATGGCGATAACGCCTCTCCTCTACCCTCCCGGCCCACACCAGCTCCTTCCTGGCCATTCCAGCAGCAACCCGGTATCCCCCCCCACCCCCCCAGGCTAGGACCCCTCCTAGCCGCGACGCACCCTCCATGGTACTTCCGTGAGTCAGCTGACTTCTGCTGACCCCGGCAGCTCCCGCCCAAACCCATCCCCTCCCGGCATGGGGTCATCCCCCTCTTGCCACACCTCCTTGGCATTGCTGCAGCGCGGGAAAGAAAACCAGTAGAGGCCACGCCCCCACCTCCAGCTCCGCCCCCCCGCCCCGCAGCGCGGGAAACCAGAGGAAAGCCCGCGCTTTCACACTGCCACATCCCACCCTTCTGACACAGTTCCCCAAAATCCAGTTTCACCCCAACCCCCAGAAGAGAACATATAAAGCACATGCCCCCAACGTTCCCCACATACCCCACACCCCTACCCAACAGACAGACCCACCCGGAAACAGAGCAAAAAGAAAACCAGCATAAAAAAACACGTGTCAAAATTGAAGAACAGCAACAGCGAAAACAGCAACGGCCATAGTGTGTCCCCAGACCCTAGTTTGAGTCCAGCTTCTCCGCCTGTACAAAGGCCCACGCCTCCTCCGGAGACTCGAAGTAATGGTGCCGGTCCTTATATGTCACCCACAGGCGCGCAGGCTGCAGCATTCCAAACCTGACCTGCTTAGCATGAAACACCGTCTTCGTCCGGTTGAACCCGGCCTGCCGCTTAGCCACCTCCGCACTCCAGTCCTGGTAGATCCTCACTACCGAATTCTCCCACTTGCTGCTCCTCTCTTTCTTGGCCCAGCGCAGCACACACTCCCGGTCACTGAATCGGTGGAACCGCAATAGCACCGCCCGCGGGGGTTCATTTGCCTTAGGCATCCTGGCCAGCACTCTGTGCGCTCCCTCAAGCTCCAGGGGCAAATGGAAGGACCCCGCTCCCATCAACGAGCTCAACATCGTGGTCACGTACGACGGGAGATCCGACCCCTCCAGCCCCTCCGCCAGGCCCAGGATCCTCAAATTCTTTCGCCTCGTGCGAACGTCCAGCTCCTCCAAGCGGTCTTGCCACTTTTTGTGAAGTGCCTCGTGCAACTCCACTTTCCCCACGAGGCCCACGGCCAGCTCCTCCCTCTCAGCGGCCTGCTGCTGCAACTCCCGAATGGCCACCCCCTGGGCCGTCTGGGTCTCAAGCAGCTTGTTGGTAGTCGCATTCAGTGAGTCCAGCAACTCAGCCTTCAGCTCCGCAAAACAGCGCAGAAGAGCAGCTTGCTGCTCCTGCGCCCACTTCCACCAGTCCTCGGGTGTTCCGCCGGCTGCCATTTTGTCCTTCTTCCCCTGCTTTTCTTGTGGAGCTGCTGCAGCCTTTTCCTTTGCCCCACTCCGGGTGAGCACCATATATTATGGGGAATGCTCCTCTAGACACCTTCCCCCACCGGGATTCGTCGAGACAGCGCCGTTTGGGGCCCTCAAATCGGCCCAAAAGTCCTTAAGTAGCGGGAGCTGCGGTGCGGCTTAGCTCCGCATAGCCGCAACTGGAAGTCTCCAAAGCCGATTTTCTGACCGCTCCACTCCTAGTCCAGGCCATCCACTGGTGGAGAATCTGAGAAGGAGTGTTCCCACACGGGGAAAAGTCCAAACAGCACCACTACGAGCCCTTAAAAGAGCCTCAAAGTCCAAAAATAGTGGGAGCCACCGAACGCGCGGCTTAGCTCCGCATCACCGCTACCGGAAGTCCGTCTCCGCTTCTTCAATGGCCTTGGTGAGATCTTTTCACAGTTCTTCCCTCTGCTGCTAGAATTCAGCTTTCATAAAGGCCCTCAGGTCAGCTTGAGGCCTCTAAGCTGGCCCTTCCCCCGCCTGCATGCTTGCAGAGGCTTTTGTCTGCTGCTGCTTCAGCCCAATCTTGCACTGTTTCTGAGGGTCTGATAACCAAGAAACATACTATTCCTGGGGGAGAGTACTCCTCGAACATTCACCTACGCCTTTTCATCGAAATTCCAACCCGTGTTGCTTAAAAAAGAGCTCTTTTCTGTAACCTTGGGCAGGAGCTGCCTCTGTGTGATCACTCACTCCATGATGCACACCGGAAGTCCCGAGGCGATGGAATTTATGAGAGACGCGGGACTGGGAGGAGAATGAGGACATTGAACTCTGGAGGGGACGTTCCTATCCTGTATCTCTGTTTTCTTCAGGTTTGTAGGACTCACTGTTGCCCTGTCCTTGGGGCCGGCTGCTCTGTTTTGGGTTTGTTGGATTTTGATGGGGGGGGGGGGGGGGGCTGGTTTGCTCTTTTCTATGTGTTGGGTGGGGATTGTAAAGTTTGCACGAGGAGAATAGTTGAGCCGGGGGAGGGGAATCAATGGGGGTAGGATGCTTGGCGCCATGGGCGGAGGCTACCAAGCTGGCTGGGCGGGCTAGCTCACGGAAGCACAGTGGGGGGCGAGCAGGTAGTAAGTGCGTTGATGGGGGTTGGGATGGTTATTTTGTTATGGGGTGGGGAGGTAGATGTTTGCTGACAGCGGAGGGACTGTTGAAGGGTGACATGGTGAGGGTCGTTGACGATGGGCGCCCGAGGTCGGGCCTGAGGAGATGCGGGATGGAGGCTGGCCCAGGGAGTTCTATGGTTGACTGCTGGTGGCGGGAGGAGGGAGAGGGGGGGGGGGGGCAAGAGGGCCCGTGTGTTCACACATCTGAACAGCTTAAGGCGGATGTGACAATGATACAGGAGACACACCGGCGGGTGGTGTATCAGACTAGGCTGAAAAAGGGGTGGGTACAGCAGGTATTCCATTCGGGGTTAGATTGCAAAACAAGGAGAGTGGCGATTTTGATGACTAAGCGGGTGGTGTTTGAGGTGGGAAGTATACTGCCGGACTCGGGGGGTGGGGGGGTAGATATGCTATGGTGAATGGGAAGCTGGAGGGGATGCCGGTGGTGCTGGTGAATATTTATGCGCCAAACTGGGACGACGCGGAGTTCATGTGGCGGGTACTGGGGAAGATCTCCGATCTGGACTCATATCGGCTGATCATGGTGGGGGGGACTTTAATACGGTTATAGATCCGAGGCTGGATCAGTCGAGTTTGAGGATAGGGAGGGTGTTAGTGTTTGGGATAGATCCGTGAGGTTTGGGCGGCCGAGAACGATAGGGTACTCATTTCATTCCCATGTACATACAGTGTACTCCTGGATTGACTTTGTTGTCATGATAGGACTTTGTTGGCGGGGGTGGTGGACATGGAGTTTTTGCCGATTGTTGTGTCGGACCATGCCCCACACTGGGTGGACCTACGGGTGAGTAAGGACGGGGACCAGCACCTGCACTGGAGATTAGATATAGGACTATTAGTGGAGGAGGAGGTGTGTGTGGGTGAGGGAGGCCATTCGGAGATATGGGGAAGGTCTCAGCAGCTACAGTATGGGAGGCGTTGAAGGCATTGGTGAGAGGGGAATTCATCTCGATACGGGCAAACAGGGAGAAGGTGGGGTGGGCGGTGATGGATAGATTAAGAACATAAGAACACAAGAACTAGGAGCAGGAGTAGGCCATCTGGCCCCTCGAGCCTGCTCCGCCATTCAATGAGATCATGGCTGATCTTTTGTGGACTCAGCTCCATTTTCTGCCCGACCACCATAACCCTTAATCCCTTTATTCTTCAAAAAACTATCTATCTTTACCTTAAAAACATTTAATGAAGGAGCCTCAACTGCTTCACTGGGCAAGGAATTCCATAGATTCACAACCCTTTGGGTGAAGAAGTTCCTCCTAAACTCAGTCCTAAATCTACTTCCCCTTATTTTGAGGCTATGCCCCCTAGTTCTGCTTTCACCCGCCAGTGGAAACAACCTGCCCGCATCTATCCTATCGATTCCCTTCATAATTTTATATGTTTCTATAAGATCCCCCCTCATCCTTCTAAATTCCAACGAGTACAGTCCCAGTCTACTCAACCTCTCCTCATAATCCAACCCCTTCAGCTTTGGGATTAACCTTGTGAATCTCCTCTGCACACCCTCCAGTGCCAGTATGTCCTTTCTCAAGTAAGGAGACCAAAACTGAACACAATACTCCAGGTGTGGCCGCACTAACACCTTATACAATTGCAACATAACCTCCCTAGTCTTAAACTCCATCCCTCTAGCAATGAAGGACAAAATTCCATTTGCCTTCTTAACCACCTGTTGCACCTGTAAACCAACCTTCTGTGACTCATGCACTAGCACACCCAGGTCTCTCTGCACAGCAGCATGCTTTAATATTTTATCGTTTAAATAATAATCCCGTTTGCTGTTATTCCTACCAAAATGGATAACCTCACATTTGTCAACATTGTATTCCATCTGCCAGACGCTAGCCCATTCACTTAACCTATCCAAATCCCTCTGCAGACTTAGTGAGGGAAATTCTCCAGGTGGACAGAAGGTACTCAGAGGCCCCGGAGGCGGGGCTGTTGAAGGAGCGGCAGAAGTTGCAAATGGAGTTTGGGTTGCTATCCACAGGGAAGGCGGTGGGGCCGTTGAGAAAGGCGAGAGGGGCGGTGTATGAATTTGGGGAGAAGGCGTGCAGGATGTTAGCACACCAGCTAAGGAAACAGGAGGCAGCGAGGGAGATAGGGATAGTGAAGGATAGAGGGGGGAACACAATCTTGGACTCGGTGGGGGTGAACGGGGTGCAGAGGGACTTTTACAGCAGGTTATATGAGTCGGAACCCCCAGCTGGGGTGGAGGGGATGAGGCGGTTTTTGGAGGGACTGGTGTTTCCAAGGGTGGAGGAAGAGCTGGTGGAAGGCCAAGGGGCCCCAATTGGGCTGTTTGAAATGGTGGAGGGGCTGGAGACTATGCAGTCGGGCAAGGCCCCAGGGCCAGATGGGGACCCAGTGGAGTATTATAAAAAGATTTCAGGAGAGCTGTAGTCCTTGCTGTTAAGGATGTTTAATGAGGCTAGGGAGCGAGGGGTACTTCCCCCAACGATGTCGCAGGCCTCGGTTTCTCTCATCCTGAAGCGGGATAAGGACCCGGAACAATGCAGGTTGTACAGGCATCCCTTCTAAATGTAGATGCCAAGCTGTTGGCCAAGTTCGTTGCCTTGAGAATAGAGGATTGTGATAGGGGAGGACCAGATGGGGTTTGTGAAGGGGAGACATTTAGCAGCGAACATTAGAATGCTGCTAAATGTGATTATGATGCCCTCTGAGGGGAGGGAGGTGGAGGAGGATGCGGAGAAGGCCTTTGATCGGGTGGAGTGGGAGTATCTGTGGGAGGTCCTGGGGCGGTTCGGGTTTGGGCAGGGTTTTGTGGACTGGGTCCGGTTGCTGTACCAGGCACCAGTGGCGAGTGTGCGGACGAAGTGAGATCGGATTATTTTAGGCTGCACTGGGGGACGAGGCAGGGATGTCCACTCTCCCCACTGCTGTTTGCCTTGGCTACAGAACCACCGGTGATGGTGCTGAGAGCAACAAAGGACTGGCAGGGGATAGTACATGGGGGGGGGGGGGGGGGGCACAGGGTCTCGCTATATGTGTACAACCTACTTTTGTATATTTCTGACCCGCTGGGGTGGGCGGGGGGGGGGGGGGGGGGGTGGTTGGAGAGATTATAAGGATCCTTGGGGAATTCTGAGTTTTCAGGGTAAAAATTGAATATGGGCAAAATATGGTCTCTGCAATTCAGGCAAGTTGTTGGTTGGTGGGTGTTTTTTGTTTTGTTTTTTTCCCTCTTGTAAATTGTTTAAAATTATATAAGCCTTAATAAAATATTTTCCAAAAAAATACATAACTGCTGATACATTGTCAGGAGTATAAAACAGACCTTGTGTGCAAATACTTTGGGGGTATATTTTATGTTAATACATGTTTTAAAATCTTAGTAATGTTAAAATGAAATGAAAGTCTTTCAAATTAACATGCTTCATTTGAGGAGGAAGGTGTTAATTGGGGAAAGTAAAGATTAAAAAATGGAATTGTGATAAAATAGAAAATTGGCAAAGGCGGCTGGCTGAAGGGGAGCATACCAGTGAGAAGTGTTTACCTGTGCGACTAGGGGAAACAATTGGGTATAGAGGTAACTTCAAAGAAGACGTGATGCGGAGATGCCGACGTTGGACTGGGGTGAGCGCAGTAAGAAGTCTTACAACACCAGGTTAAAGTCCAACAGGTTTGTTTCGAATCACTAGCTTTCCTTCCTCAGGTCAAAGAGAGATAAGGAAATTGGCACTTATTTGCTAAAAGCCAGCGGCACAGGTTAGGCAACATCAAAGGGAAAGAATGATATACCCCTAGCACAATAACTGGAGAAAGGAACAGTCTCAGTAGCTGCCACCATAGCCACACCCAGATATAGAGGAGAGTCTCCCCCGACAACAGAGCAACCGGTTAAAATCCTAAAACTCACACCGAGAAGATTATAGCTTCGCTCCTTCACTGAAACTGAAGGCATTTCCCTAAATTTAGGAAATAACCTGTGCATGGCGACCATCTGCTGGATTTAGCTCAAAGTTAGCTCTTGCGTTCCAAGGTACCCTTCCGGTTTTTGTTACTCTCGCCTTTAACATCAGTGGATTAACAGAGAACAGTGCTGGAATAAAGAGGCCATTTGTGGGCAGTGCAAGGAGTACTGCTCTCGCCCCAGAAATGTCATAATCTGTGATTTGGATGTGTCTTTTAAATGTAAACACAAAGCTCAGTAATGTGTGTGGGTTGTAAGGAGGATGAAGATGCTTCAGGGGATTTGGAGAGGCGAAGTAAATGGGCAAAGATTTGCCAGATGGAATACAATGTGGAGAAATGTGAGGTTATCCGCTTTCATAAGAAAAGAGCATATCCTAAACAGAGGGGCTGAGAAGTTTGAACTTCAAAGGGGCTGGTGTGACCTTGTTCGGGTCACCAAAAACTTTGTGCAGCACGGCAGCACAGTGGCTACACAGCGCCAGCGTCCTGCATTCCATTCCCGGCTTGGGTCACTGTGCAGAGTCTGCACGTTCTCCCCGTGTCTGCGTGGGTTTCCTCCCACAGTCCAAAGATGTGCATTACGTGGACTTGCCCTGATAAATTGCCCTTAGTGACCAAAAAGGTTAGATGGGGTTACAGGAATAGCGTGGAAGTGTGGGGCTTAAACCGGGTGCTCTTTCCAAGGGTCGGTGGAGACACGATGGGCCACATGACCTCTTTCTGCACTGTAAATTCTATGATTCTATGTGCATGCAGGTACAGCAAGAAATTAAAACAGCAGAACTGTATGTAGGCATTAGAGTAAATATATCTTACTGCAATTATATATAGAATCATGGAGCACAGAAAAGGCCTTTGGCCCATCAAGCCTGCACCTAACTATTCTAATCACATTTCCCAGCACTTGGCCCAGAGCCTGTATGCCTTCGGATGATATAGCCTTAGTGTGACCACACCTGGAGTATTACTTGGTTTTGGTCTCCTCATTGAAAGATATACATACCATTTTAGGAGTGCAATGATGGTTCATTAAACTAATTCCTCTGATTGTGGGGGGGTTCGAGATGTCCCATGAGGAAAAGATGAAATAGCCTTTATTGTCTGGAGTTGAGGTGGTCCAATTCAAAGAGGAGGCATAAAAATTGGCCAGAAAAAGCAGCAAGCCAGAGGAAGGGAGAAATGTAAAATTCAGCAGAGGAGGATAAAGAGTTTAATTCGGAGGGGGAACATAGAATAAGAGAGCAAGCTTATTAAATTATTCCTGCCAAAGAATATCATCTCACACTTTTCAGGATTAAAGTCCATCTGCCACTTATTTCCCGTACCAGCCTCCCCGGACAGGCGCCGGAATGTGGCGACTAGGGGATTTTCACAGTAACTTCATTGAAGCCTACTCGTGACAATAAGCGATTTCATTTCATTTGTTTAAATTTATTCTAATTAAGGGGCAATTTAGCGCAGCCAATCCACCAACCCTGCACATCTTTGGGTTGTGGGGATGAGACCCACGCGGACACGGGGAGATTTGCAAACTCAACACGGACAGTGACCCGGGAACACAGGTCCTCGGTGCTGTGAGGCAGCAGTGCTAACCACTGGGCTGCCCTTACCCACTTTTTAAAGAACACATGGATGAACTTCAGCAATTGTACATCCTTATCTGCCACAACCGTAAGACAGGGAAGGTGGCTCAACCATGCTTAACAAGGGAAATCAGGGATCGTGTTAAAGCCAAAGAGCAGGTGTATAAATTGTCCAGAAAAAGTAGCAAGCCTGAGGATTAAGAGAAATTTAAAATTCAGCAGAGGATAAAGGGTTTAATTCAGAAGGGGAAAATAGAATAAGAGTGTAAGTTTGCAGAAAACATAAAACCTGACTGCAAAAACTTCTATAGATATGTGAAGAGAAAAAGACCGGTGAAAACAAATGTAGGTCCCTTACAGTTATGATCAAGTGAATTCATAATGGGCAACAAAGAGATCGTAGATCGGTCTTCACTGAGGAGGACACAATTAACCTTCCGGAAATACGAGGGGACAGAGGGTCTTGCATGAAGGAGGAACTGAAGGAAATCCTTATTAATCAGGAAATTGATGGGATTAAAACTCAACCTGATTATCTGCAATCCAGAATATTTAAGGAAGTGGCCCTAGAAATAGAGGACACATTGGTGATCGTTTTCCAGCATTCTATAGACTCGAAGTGTTCCAATGGATTGGAGAGCTAATGTAACCCCACTTTTTAAAAAAGGGAGAGAAAACAGGGATTTATAGACCGGTTAACCCGACATCGGTGGTGGGGAAAATGCTGGAGTAAATTATTTTTTTAAAATGCTTTTTATTGGGTTTTCCGTACATAGCATATTTACAGGTGTACACAAAGAAGAAGAAAAGAGAAGTTCCTTCACAAGATAAAAACAAAAACACAATATTAGAAAAATCACGTAAGTAAAAAACAAAGGGGTAGGAAAGTAAAAACTGGGGAAGCAGATATGCATCGTGGAGACACAATTACATTGTACATGCATACATGTCTTGTGGGGAGGGGGAAGCACCCCCTTTCCTTTCTTCTGTTTTTTTTATAAAATAAGAGAGTACATACAACATCAGTAATACAATATAGATCTGGGTGGGACTGATGTTGCTGGGATCCCCCAGGCGGTTTTTGTTGTGTCTGCCTCCACTTCGGCCGTCCATCCTTTTTCTCCTGTACTTTTTAAAACTCTGCTGTGTTCAGCATGGGTGTTGTCATTTCCCGTGCTCTCCTTCCAGTTTGCATTCCCTCGTCTGTCTCCTGTCTATTGTTCTTTTCCCCCCTGTCCTGTCTCCCTGCCCCCCCACCCGCAACTCCCCTCTTGCACCATCTACCTGCCCCCCCCCCCCCCCCCCCCAGGTCTTTCCCTCATTCCTTCACTTTTCTAATGTTTTGGCTACTTTCCCTTGATTATGTATCTGCTTGTTCGTTGGCCACAAACAGGTCCCGGAACAGTTGGGTCAATGGCTCCCATGTTCTGAACAAGCCATCTTCTGACCGCCGGATGGCGAATTTGATTCTCTATTTGGAGAAATTCTGATAGGTCAGACAGCCAATTTGCAGCCCCCTTGCTTCCTCAATACTACCTGTCCCTCTACAGATCTTTGTATTATCTGCAAACTTAGCAACAGTGCCTTCAGTTCCTTCTTCCAGCTCATTAGCCTATATTGTGAAAAGTTATGGTCCCAGCACAGACCCCTGAGGTCTGATGCTGCTGACCGCCAGCTGAGGATTCTACAGCAGGCGATCAGGGAGGCAAAGGCAAGGGCTTCTGCCCTCCTGTCCATGAAGAGCCAATGGTGTTAAGCGTGGATAGTCTGACTGGCAGAAGGCAGAGTGGGGAATAAAGGGGTCTTTTTCAGGATGGCAGCCGGTGACTAGTGGTCTGTGCTGGGACCACAACTTTTCATAATATACATTAATGATCTGGAGGAAGGAACTGAAGGCACTGTTGCTAAATTTGCAGGTGATACAAAGATCTGTAGAGGAACAGGTAGTATTGAGGACGCAAGGGGGCTGCAGGAGGATTTGGACAGACTAGGAGAGTAGGCAATTAAGTGGTAAATGAAATACAATGTAGAAAAGTGTGAGGTTATGCAGAAGGAGGAATTTAGGCATAGACTATTTTCTAAATAGGCAAATGCTTAGGAAATCAGAAGCACAAAGGGACTTGGGGGTCCTTGTTCAAGATTCCCTGAAGGTTAATGTGCAGGTTCACTCAGCAGTTAAGAAGGCAAATGCAATGTTAACATTCATGTCAAGAGGGCTAGAATACTCGAGCAGGGATGTACTTCTGAGGCTGTATAAGGCTCTGGTCAGACCTCATTTGGAATATTGAGAGCAGTTTTGGGCCCTGTATCCAAGGAAGGATGTGCTGGCCTTGGAAAGGTTCCAGAACAGGTTCACAAAAATGATCTCTGGAATGAAGAACTTGTCGTATGAGGAATGGTTGAGACTCTGGATCTGTACTCGGAGTTCAGAAGGATGGGGGGGGGGGGGGGATCGTATTGAAACTTACAGGATACTGCGAGGCCTGGATAGAGTGGACATGGAGAGGATGTTTCCACTTGTAGGAAAAACTAGAACCAGGACACCATCACAGACTAAAGGGATGATCCTTTAAAACAGATTTTTTTTCTAAATTAAACTTTTAAAGGATCGTCCCTTTAGTCCGAGATGGTGTCGTCCCAGCGCTGCCCTCTCCCTTGAGGGTTCACCGGGAAGATCTCACTTTTGCTCATGTTGAGTTTGTAGCCAGAGGGCACCAAACTCTTTCAGAAGCGCAATGATTCCTTCCATGCTGCTTTGTGGGTCCGAGATGTAAAGGAGCAGGAGTAAAGGAGATTAGTGAGCAAAGTTCAGCTCATGGTATCGGGGGTAATGCATTGACGTGGATAGAGAATTGGTTGACAGACAGGGAGCAGAGTGGGAATAAACAGGTCCTTTTCAGAGTGGCAGACAGTGGCTAGTGGGGTACCGCAGGGTTCAGTGCCGGGACCCCAACTGTTCACAATATACATTAATGATTTGGACGGAGGAATTGCATGCACCGTACTGGCCTTATGTTTATAATTCAAACGTACAAAATCAATGTTCACCTCAAGAAAATAATGTTCACCTCCAAGTCAAATTTATTGCAAAAAACTTTATTAAGTCAAAGAGGAACAGTACAGGATGCACATTTTGAATTACAGCCACTCAAAACTAAAAAGCAATGTAATAATTAAATGCATTCCCATTTAGATTTTCCAAGGCCAGATTATTTGAAAGTAACTGGAAGCTTTTGCCCATGTGACTTAAGGTAAGAGACTTAGCTCAAACTAACTGAAATTCCAGTTTCCCTGGATTAGGCATCTAGAATTTTTAGTCTTTATACAAATATTTCCATTCTTTGAGGCCAGTTTAGCTCAGTTAACTGGACAGCTGGTTTGTGATACATAGCAAAGCCAGCAGCACTGGTTCAATTCCTATGCCAGGTGAGGTTATTCACGAAAGGCCCTGTCTTCTCAACCTTGCCCCTCGCCTGAGGTGTGGTGATCCCTAAATCACTAGTCAGCTCTCCCCTCAAAGGAAAAACAGTGTATGGTCATCTGGGACTATGGGTTTTACTTCTATTCTATTGTTATAACCAGTTTTAGAAATTCCCCAAACGATGTGATTAGAAACTTGCAACTACAGCCAAACAGTGAAGCGATAGCATCTAATTTGAAACTCCCAACTGCTCAGCTTTGAACTGCAGACAGAGTAAGCTCTCCATCAACCACTTCTTAACATCCCAATAACCACCTTTTGCCATGAGGCTAAACTAATTCACACCCTCACCTAAATGCTCCACCCAAATAGACACCCAGTTATTTTTTTCATAAAAATATCATTGCAGATTTGGGGGTTTTATACAATAATGTTGCACAATGCAGATGCAGAGCACTGACTGTCAAACAGGCTGCTTTGTCCTGAAGGAGCTACATTCACCCAGGCAATTCAGCATTGCATAACATTCCCAACTTGTGCCTTGTAAACCTTGAAATTGTTTTGGGGAGTCAGGTGGCAAGTTACTCACTGCACAACTCCCAAGCACATAGTAGGATTCGATTTAGCCCCATCAACCCAATGCTGGCCGTCTTGTAGAGCAATCCAATTATACCGGTTTCAAATTTATCATTTCATGGGATGTGAGCATCACTGGAAAGGCCAGTGTTATGATCCCCAGTTGATGTTACAACTGGATGAGACGATCAGATAATGGAATCTGCCTCAAAAGACTAAGTGGAAAAGTCAAGGAAAAAAACCCATTAAACATGAAAAAATGGGATGATGTACCATAATGGGTGGCAGTGGTTAGCACTGCTGCCTCAGCACCAGGGACCCAGGTTCAATTCCAACCCCTTGCGACTCTAGTTTTCACATTCTCCCAACGTATAGGTTTCCACTAGATGCTCCCGTTTTCTCAGTCCAAAAATAGGCTAGCTATGCTAACTTGTCACTTAGGTGGTGTTACAGGGTTGTGGCGAGAGATTGGGCCTGGTGAGGTGCTCCTCGAGGTCGGTGCACTGTAGGGATTCTACATTGCTTTACTGCCCCCCCCTTAAGCTTACTCATTAAACAGGTTTTAGGATTAACAGATTACAAAGTACATCTTAATCTATAATGGCCTCATGGGCAGCACAGTGGTGCCGAGGACCCGGGTTCAATCCCGGCCCGGAGTCACTGTCCGTGTAGAGTTTGCACATTCTCCCCATGTCTGTGTGGGTCTCACCCCACAACCCAAAGATGTGGAGGGTAGGTGAATTGGCCACGCTAAATAAATTGCCCTGTAATGGGAAAACAAATTGGATAATCTAAATTAAAATCTATAAGTCTCGCTAACACAATGTCCCATTTAAGCACATCTGAGGAATGTGGGTAAATTCACTTGGGGCTCAAAGAGTGGGATCTCCCCCCCCCCCCCCCCAGATGATTGTCACGCGAGTTTCCAAACCTCCACTCCCAAAACCACATCAAAATCCTCACTAATGCATTCCAAAATCCAGACCAGGTTTTCCCAATGTCACTTTTAAACAAAGTTTGTGCTCCACTTTAACAGCAAATCCAATCCAGGATTCACATCCACCCCTTGAGTTTGGTCTTGACTGCTGTGCAAACCCCCAATTGCTTTAACTCTCCATTCCCAAACATTAAAATGGCATCAGATGTTGGATTTACCTTTGAAAGCGGATATCCCACTGTAAATCCAGTTACTGCAATTGTCTAACTCCGAACACTTAACTCTTCCTTTCAGCAATACGTTGATATCTGTTCACGACTCCAGATTGCTTGGACACTTCATTTTCTAGTTTCCTTAAGGAGCTGGGCTTTTTTCCAGCGTCAGTTTTAACCATTACTCCATAGTATGACTTTTTTATCAGTCATCCAGACTGGAAACATTCGTTCCCTTCTCTCTCCACAGATGCTGTCAGACCTGCTGAGACTGTCCAGTATTTTGTCTTTGTTTCAGTTCTAGCATCTGCAGTAATTTGCTTTGATCTGAGAGATGTTCCCTCTTGTGCCTCTGAAAACCAGCTGCTTCCATCAGAGCTGAGAGCTGCAATCTCCGTCTTCCCATCTCCAATTGCAATCAAATTAGCCAAACTAAAACTTACCTTACAAGGCCCCTGTTGCTAAGCAGCACCCACATGCTTATCTTTTATTTTTCATGCCACAACAATCTCCAAGCACAATAGAAACAGTTTGAACTTCCCCCACACATGCAAACACCTTTGTCCAGCATGAATACATGTCCTTCCAGGCACTGGAACATTAATTTATATCTGCACTAGAAATATCAATCCATTGTTACCTATCCCCAATTGTCTTTGCACGGAGTGGCTTGATGGCTCATTCAATGAGTAGGTTAAGAATCATATTACTGTGGATCTGGAGACAAGTGCACAACAAAACAAAATCCTTCCTTCAAAAGGGACAATGGTGAATCAGTTTTTCCAGCCAAGAACTTTGCATTTTCTTTTTTGCCCCAACCCAACTCTTTGCTCTCCTTAGTTGTACTATCAGTTAACAGGAACAGCTTCACCATAATCTCATCTAAACCTGTCGCAACCTTGTTCATCAAATCTTCCCTTAACTCCTTTACTCACAGGGAACCCCAGCCTTTTCAACCTGGTAGCTTAAATTCTCCACCCTCAAGAACTCTGGTAAATCTCTCCAGTTTAAGGACCCTCATGTTCTATTTGAAGTGCGGTGATCAGGACAGGACAATACTAGGGCAGCACAGTGGCACAATGGTTAGCATGGCTGCCTACGGCACTGAGGACCCTGGTTCGAATCCCAGCACTGGGTCACTGTCCGTGTGGGGTTTGCACGTTCTCCCCGTGTCTGCGTGGGTTTCACCCCCACAACCCAAAGATTTGCAAGTTAGGTGGCCATGCTAAATTGCCCCTTAAATGGAAAAAATAATTGGGTATTCTAAATTTAAGAAAAGGACAGGACAATACTCCAGTTGCGGTCTAACCTATCTATATTAAAAAGTCCATTGTAATTAATCTTTTCTACTTAATTCCTCCAATTTATGATGGTCAGTCACCCATGTAGCTATGCTATTTTATGTGGCGTGTCCAGCTAAGTTTCAAGCCACTAGTCAGGGGATGTTCAGAGTCGGGGAGTTTCATAACGGCAATGCTAATGACCGTCTGGTGTTGTTTTAACTTGCTCTTGTTGTAGATGGCCATTCCCTGACACATGGTACACGCTATCTGCCCCTTAACCCAAGCCTAAAATATAATCCAGGTCTTGCTGCATGCAGGCACAGGTGTAAGTGGCTGAGCAGTTGCAAATATCCCAACTTCTGATCTTCCCATCATTGCATTCATACTGAGCCCTTCCAACAGTGAAGCAGCTCCGAGCTCCTTAAAATGACAAGTATCAGCTGAGAGAATTACCATAGGCACAGTCCCACATCATCTTGATGTACAGCCAGTGGGAAAGTGTTCCTTGGGAATGGCAGGACTATGGTGAAGTCTGCTCAGTCAGTCATTCAGTTGAAGATCTATATCCATTTTCCTGCCATATTTCTGCTTAGTGCCCACAAATCTATCTGAATATAAACCAGTTACAAAGCAATCATGGGACTGGGGAGGGGGTGGTAAAGAGAGCGAGAAAGAAATTGCTCATCTCAGTCCTTATTGAGCGATTATGACACCAGAGGAAAATAGCCTCTCACTATCTACCCTGTCTAGCCCACAATCCTCATTTTTACATGGGATATATGATACACAGGCAATTTGGCTCAACCAGCCTATGCTTGTAAAAGGAAATTACTGCAGATGTTGGAATCGGAAACAAAAGCAGAAAATGCTGGACCATCTCAGTAGTTTAACCGCATCTATGGAGAGAAGAGGAAGGAACATTGTGTCAGATGCTCCACTTGAACCTCCTCCTATTTATTTAAATCTATTACAACTCTTTATTTCCCTTCTCTCATGCTTCTACAACTTTTCCTTAAATGCACCTATGCTTTAATTTCAACCACAGCCTGTGATATCAGGTTTCAGTCTCACCTGTCTTTGGGAAAGTAGTTTCTTCAGGAGTTCCTTATTGAATTTCTTGGTGTCTATTTTACTTAAAAAATGAGTACCCAAATCTCTTTCCTCTTCCCCCCCCCCCCCCCCCCCCCCCCACCAAATCAGGGGCAATTTAGTGTGGCCAATCACATACCCTGCACATCTCTGGGGCTGACCTACACAAACACGGGGAGAATGTGCAAATTCCACATATAGTGACCGAAGCTGGGATAAAATCCGGTGACAATTTAATATTGATGGACTTCAGTTATGGTCTTCCAGTTTTCCACACCCACTGAACTTCGAAAATAGATCATCCCTCAGCTTTTGTTATTAATTGAAACCCAATCCCATCAATCCTTTTATGACCTGTATACCCAAAGAGTGCTGGTATAATCCCATTGAATCTCCAGCACCTCAATCCATTCTATAACTACCCACTGTACTCACATGTTTAACTAACCTCTACTTTTCGATTTGACTTGCTTTTTTTTAAAAAAAAAATGGCTCTGCTAATCTGTTGCACTATTTTGGGGATATGTATTGGCATTCTTGTTTCTCTATCCCACCTAGGCCTGAACCGTAAGTAATAAGTGACCCCCCTATTGTTCCTACCAAAATTTACTACATATTTACGTTAACTCCATGTCCCATTCTACAAGTTAATGTCCTGTAATTTGTTGCAGTCCTCAGCAAGGACCCCAATTTGATGCCATCTGTAAATTTTCTGAGTCAAAATCATTAATGTAAATTGAGAACATTTTTTGTCACTGACTCGTGATATTAATCCAAAATCTATTGAGGCATCTCAACAACTCTTTTGGAAATACAAATAAATTAAATCCACTGCAATATCATTGTCTACTGAGCACTTGAAAGAAACTTAATTGAGGCTGGTCAAGCAAGATTTTTATTTTGAAATCACATTTAATTTCATCTTTCTTTTAGACTAGGGATTCTAGGTCCATTCTACTCAATTTCCCATCAGACAGCCTTCTCATTCCATGAATCACTTCAGTGAACCTCAGTGCTTGGTGTGGGTTTAGCACAGCGGGCTAAACAGCTGGCTTGTAATGCAGAACTATGCCAGCAGCGCGGGTTCAATTCCCGTACCAGCCTCCCCGAACAGGTGGCAGAATGTGGAGACTAGGGGCTTTTCACAGTAACTTCATTGACGCCTACTTGTGGCAATAAGCGATTATTATCCCCTTTAATGCACATATATGGTTCCTCAAGATGATATATTTTACTCGAGGTGTGGTCTGTAACATTCATTAACTGCTCTGCCAACAGTTCCACAATCGATAACAGAAACTGCACACATGAACTTCAAGACTAACAGCAGCCCTACGCATTTGTCCCCATTGCCAAGTGCACAGGCTATAATTCCATTTCAGCCAAATCACGGAGGTGCACCACTTAAGACAAATTAACTTGTACACTTAAAATGTTACAGAATGGCAACTGTTCAAATATACAAGATCTTAAGTCAAGCTAATAGATGATCATAAAATCACAGATGCTCAGGGAGGTCATTTGGCCCATTGTATCTGCACCAGCTCTTCACCTTAATAATAATCTTTATTGTCACAAGTAGGCTTACACTGCAATGAAGTTACGTGAAAATCCCCTAGTCGCCACACTGTACGGGTACACAGAGGGAGAATTCAGAATGTCCAGTTCACCTAACCTGCACATCTTTCGGTACTTGTGGGTGGAAACTGGAGCACCCCGGAGGAAACCACGCAGACACAGGGAGAACATACAGACTCTGCAGTGATCCAGCTGGGAATCGAACCTCGGACCCTGGCACGTGAAGTCACAGTGTTAGCCACTAAGCTACCATGCTGCCTATGCCATTCTCCTGCCTTCTCCATACAGGCCCGCACATTCTTCCTTTTCAGATAACTATTCAATTGAACCTGTCTCCACCACACAAGCAGTGCATTCCGGACCATAACCGATTACTTTACATTGGTATCCTTTTGCATTCTCGATAATTTCACAAAAGAACATTTTCTTCCCATCTACTGTCAAGACTCCCCAGGACTTTGGATGTCTCTACTCTCCGCCTTCTTTTCTCCAAGGCAAAACCCACAACTTCTCCAAGCCATCTTCATAACTCGACTCTCTTCAATGCATTCCCATCTTTCCTGAAGTTTGACACCCAGAACCAGATGCAATACCCATGGGGAGGCGGTGGCATATCGGTATTATCACTGGATTAAACCAGAAACCCAGGTTAATACTCTGGGGACCCGGTTTCGAATCCCGCCACTGCAGATTGATATTTGAATGCAATAAAAATCTGGAATTAAAAGTCTAATAACGACCATGAAACCATTGCCAATGTGGTAAAAATCCATGTTTTTAGGAAAGAAAATCTGCCACCCTTACATGGTCTGGCATATGACTCCAGACCCACAGCAATGTGGTCGACGCTTAACTGCCCTCAATTAGGGACGGGCAATAAATGTTGGCCCATGAACGAATAAATAAAAAAACTCCAGCTGAGGCCAAACTAGTGTCTTATGCAGGTTCAAAATAACCTCCTTGCTCTTCTACTCTATGCACCCATTAAAAAAGCCTAGAATACTGCATGCTTCATTAACCATATGTTAACTCAACCTGTCATTGCTACTTTCACTCACTAATGTAGATATACATCCAGGTTCCTCTGCTCCTCCTAGAATTGTACCTTTTCCTAATTATTTTTTTAAATTTAAAGTGCTAGTTAAGTGCCCAATTCTGTTTTTACCCCAATTAAGGGGCAATTTAGCATGGCCAATCCACCTACCCAGCACACCTTGTTATGGGGGAGGGACCCATGCAGACACAGAGAACGTGCAAACACCACATGGACAGTGACCCAGGATCAAACCCAGGTCCTTGCCGCCATGAGGCAGCAGAGCTAATTACCGTGCCGATTTCCTAGAATTATACCCTTTAGTTTAGTCTTTCTGCATTCTTACTACCAACACAAATCACTTCACATTTCTCCTCATTGAACGTCACCTGCCACCTATTCACTCACTACATCAACTGGTGTCTGTCCTTTTAAAGTTCTGTTCACAATGCTAGAGTTTGAAATCTGTACATTTTGAAACTGAACCCTGTACACCTAGGTCAAAGTCATTAATCTATCGGAAAAAGCAAGGGGACCAATCCTGACCCCTGGGATCAATGCTGAAAAATTATTTTAGATAATGGACTGGCTTATTTCCAGTCTTTCTATCTAGTGTATAAAATGGGTTCAGCAGAAGTCCAAGTTCTATCACTGCAGTTGTGACTAATTTATTCAATTGCCCGTTCTTTAACATGCTCAGCGCTATAACAAACTTAAATGACCAGAGTACCATTATGCTACACTTCTTTCCCAAAAGCAGGTGAGCATTTATGCTGTTTTATTCAAGGCTGTACATTCCACACATGCTGGTCCAATGCTTGCTTGCATATTCTTTGATAACCACATTATTTCAATCCAGGCGCCATTTTGATCTGCAATAAAAATATTAGTTTAAGTACTAGCATTTGAAACATTTCCATTAATTACAACAACCTATTACCCTGCAGAAATCCTCAGCTTATCCCAGTATCCTGCAGGAATCCTCATCTTATCCCATTAACCTGCGCAATCAGTACAGAATTCTCCTGGTGTTATGGTTTCCACCTCCTTTACCAGCACACTCACCAACTTTCATTAGGTGAAGGTTTTATGGATTGGGTACATGTTTACATCACAACACCACTCAGGAACACTGCTCCCACCCACTACGACAGAAGGCTATAGAGGCCAATATATTTAAGGAAATAAATTTCTAGACACCAAAGGCATCAAGACATACGAGGAGAGAACTGGAGCATGGCATGGAGATAGAGGATCAACCATACTAACATTGAATGGCATATTCCTACTTCTACTTGTTATGTTTCTATGACTGCTACTCAAAGCCAATCTCAACACTGATTAACATTTGCTCACACAGCTAGCCAGAACTTCCTGCCAGACGTAGCAGCAGAATGCAGCCAGGTTTTCTCCCACTGAGTGATAATGAAGCCAATTACAGCATGTCGACTTTGTCCCAGCTGTTGCACTTATAGCTGTGCAGCACCCACCACAGGCACATGAGGGTGTTGGTGTTCACCCTCTGCTGCATGGTAACAAAATAAATGGGCAGAGCTTCCAAACAAATGGAGTAGAACTTGACTTTTTATCTCAAGTATTAGGGCACAGAAAGGAGTTGAGACCCTACAAGACAGCTGCACCAGCTTTGCTGCTCCATACACTGGATCCCCAAACAGCAGAGGCAGGGCCACTCCACTTCAAGCTGCTATGTATCTGCATTCTGAAAGCTCTCAATGGATCTCTAATTATCCAGACAGTTCAAATCCCGTTAAAAAAAAAATATAGGTAACACAAAACAGGTCAAGGTGGATGTTTATTTCCCAATGGGCCTCCGCCCATCTGACTTTGTCTCATCCTTCTAGCATAACCTACATATTTACTCCAGATAAGTTTTTCAATTAAAACAGAAAATTCTGGGAACACTCGAGATCAGGTAGCGTCCATGGAGGAAAATTTGTTTAGTTTGATGACTTACCCCAAATCACTGTAGGTGCTGTGTCCATGACATCTCGATTATATTATGTAATAGAATCAAGGGTATTGGGGGGGGGGGGGGGAAGCAGGTACATGGGGGAGTATGGTGTAAGACATGATCCAACTGATGAGCAGAACAGGCTCAACGTGCAAAATGTATTCAATTTCATTTGCCCATTCCACCAGCTTTTCAATATCCTCAATATATTTGAAACTAATACACAACTTGTATTTATATAGCACCTTAATATAATGAAACATTCAGAGGCACTTCACGGCCACCATGAGTGGAATCAAAATCAGGGGTGCATAAAAGACCAACATTAGAGTGCAGGTATCTTGGCAGGTTGGAGAAGATTGTACAGACGTGGAAAGCCACCGAGGACTTACGGGCAGCATGGTAGCACTGTTGCTTCATAGCGCCAGGGTCCCAGGTTCGATTCCTGGTCTGGATCACTGTCTGTGCGGAGTCTGCACATTCTCCCCATGTCTGCGTGGGTTTCCTCCCACAAGTCCCGAAAGGCATGATGTTAGGTGATTTGGACATTCGGAATTCTGTGTACCCGAACAGGCGTCGGAATGTGGCGACTAGGGGATTTTCACAGCAACGTCACTGCAGTGTTAATGCAAGCCTACTTGTGACAATAATAAAGATTATAAAGGGTAAGAATTTAAAATTTTAAAAATGTGCTCAAGTGGGAACCAACACAAGTCAGCGAACACAGGGATGATGGGGAACAGGGCAAGGCACAATGAAATGAAAAGAAAAATGAAATGAAAATCGCTTATTGTCACAAGTAGGCTTCAAATGAAGGTACTGTGAAATGTCAAGTGGAAGTTACCCTAGTCGCCACATTCCGGCACCTGTTCGGGGAGGCTGATACAGGAATTGAACCATGCTACTGGCCTGCCTTGGTCTTCTTCAAAAGCCAGCTCTTTAGCCCTGTGCTAAAGCAGGGTATGGATGCCTCACACGAGAAAGAGAACACAGAGCAGCAAAAACTGCATTGGTGCAGTCAATTAAGGCATGGATGAGGGTCTCAAGAGCCAAGATAGGGACAATGTTACAGGAAGAAATTTTCTGCATCATTCAATACTGTCAGATAAGCAGACGGATAATTGAAACAGTGGGAGAGTTGGCAAGGTCAGCATATGGATCAGAAATAGGAAGAGGACCCCCAAGGATCTACCTTTGGTGGACAAGGGTAACATTGTGGGAGGAAAAGAGAAACCACAGCAGGTCACAATTGGATAGATATGTATGAAATTACATTTTATTTTTGTAATGTTATTCATGTTAAACAAAGGTGTTGGCATGCACGGGGTTTTTTGGTTCACCCCCAACTGTTTCTATTGCATGGTGTTTAGGGAAAAGTAAACACTAACTTGGAGAAAGTTGTTGCATAGCAACCAGGGCCCACTTTTAAGAAACAATGTTTCTGTGTGTTTTACGGAACCCAAAGGCAATTGGAAATAAAATCTGCTAGAAGCAGAGAAGCCATTCCATGGAGTATTTGGGCAGGAAAGCAAGCCCAGAGAAAGTTTGAGAAACTAGGGAATCAGGAAGTTTCCAAGAAGATTGAAGTCAAAAGGAACAAAGATGAACTGCAAGTGGAAGAGACTACAGTCGTCCCCCGTTATACCGCGCTCCGCAATACCGCGGTTCGCGATATACCGCGGGGGGGCTTATGGACCCCAAATGTCAGTTGTGTCAATTTCAGCGGCCGGCTCACTTTGATCCGGAGAGGGAAGCTGCTCTCACTGAAGCAATCAGCCGGCCGCTGAAATTGACACTGCCCACTGCTCTCTCCCTCCAATCCAACTTTTAAGTTTTAATGTTTCTGATTGGAGGGAGAGAGCAGCGGGCAGTGTCAATTTCAGCGGCCGGCTGATTGCTTCAGTGAGAGAGCAGCTTCCCTCTCTGGATCAAAGTGAGCCGTCCGCTGAAATTGACACTGCCGGCTGCTCTCTCCCTCCAATCAGAAACATTAAAACTTAAAAGTTGGATTGGAGGGAGAGAGCAGTGGGCATTGTCAATTTCAGCGGCCGGCTGATTGTTTCAGTGAGAGCAGCTTCCCTCTCCGGCCGCTGAAATTGACACTGTTTTAATTGGATCCACGATGGGGGTTTTAAATTTATTTAAAAATCTATGCTAGCGCTTCCCATTGTGAGTCTACGGGGGTCTGACCTCTCCCCCCTCCCCCCGTAGACTCACAATGGGAAGTGCTAGCATAGATTTTTAAATAAATTTAAAACCCCCATCATGGATATCCGCGGCTCGGATACAACGCGAGTGGCTGTCTTGGACCCCAACACCCGCGTTATAAAGGGGGACTACTGTATTGTTTGTTGAAGTTAAAGTCAGATCGGGGAAGAGCAGAGCTGAAGAGGTTGGCTCGGGAAAAGCCACAAATCTGAAGCAATCAAGGCTGACAGTCTTTGGAACAGCAGTGTGCTTTTGGGGACTGAGCACCAAAAATTTGTGTTGAAGTCTGGATGCATGTGGCAATTCAAGGCAAATACTGAGACCAGATCTTTGCTAAAACACCGGAGAAAGCCTGGTTTGAAAAGTGTGGAATCCCTGGGTGGTAGATCCTTGATGTAAGCAGCTGAGGGAAAGCATTTGAAAGATTAGCGTTTCTTGGAATGGAATTTGGAAACCATCAAGTGATTTTATTTGGGGGGGGGGGGGGGGGGGGGGGGGGCTAGAAATTAAGAAATCCACAGCAGATAGATTGGGTGGCATATACCACTTGCTTTCAAAGTAGCGGGGGGGGGGGGGGGGGGGGGCTTGTTGGGTTACAGGGGTTTATGTTTAATAAAGGTTTCTTATTCAAAGATAACTGGCTGCCCCTCCACATTTTCTAAAAATTCTTTATGGTCTTGAAGCAGGGTCCATTCGGGGACCTTTCTTGACCAGAAGTAACACCAATTTGATCATAACATTAAATCTTTCCCCGAAGAGGATACAATGTTAGCAATTCTCAAGCCAAAATTTGGAATAGATGCATTTTGAGCTTGGTCAGGTTATCAACTCCACTTGCCTCTATCCCGATAATTCCCTTACTATTCAAAGATCTATTGTTCTGAATCCAGCATTGTCTGGGGTAGATCATTCCAAAGATTCAGAGGGAAGACATTCCATAGTTCAAAATGGCCAGCCCTTGGGAGTATTAGGCAATACAGGCCCATTCTACTCATCCTTAAAAACCAATCTAGTGGATGCAGAGACTAAAGCTGTACACAGTACTCTAGGTACGGTCTTCACTGAAGCCCTATGTTACTGCATTAAGGCTGGCGTACACTAATCCTTTGCAATAAAGACTAAAATACCATTTACCTTCTTCCTAAATGCTTGTGGCATTTGCATGTTTTGATTCATGTAAAGGAGACCCAAATCACACAAACAAAAACTAGTCTCAGGTTTAAAAGACCATTCTGCTTCTCCATCTTCCTACCAAATTGTAGAACTTCACACATTGCCCAAACTCAGACCAGGAGAGCAAGCTGAGCGAGACTGGTAGGGACAGAGCAGTTATAAAAGTAAAATAAAAACATAAATTTTCCTACATAACCTAGGGCAGAAACCAAGGTCGTTAGAAATGCAGATGTTATAGAAGATTCCAGATAGGCAAATCTGTTATCACGTCCTGCACTGCCTCCCTGGTCATAAGGAAAGGGAGGGAGGGTGCAGAATCTTCTGCATCAAGAGCCGAAAATTCTAGTATGTCGATAAAATTGAGGGTGCAGATCGAACTTCAATGGCTACATGTTCAGGAGCTAGGGAGGACGTTAAAAGTAAGACTCTGGATCACTTGGTGTTAAATGTCAGCAGACAGCCGTGAATGAGGTGAGGGAGGGGGGGGGGGGCGGGGTCTGCCCCCGGCGATGTCTACAGCAATAGTTTCACTGATCCTGAAGCGGGACAAGGACCCCCTCCAGTGTGTGTCTTACAGGCCGATTTTGCTCCTCAACGTGGATGCAAAGTTGTTGGCTAAGATACTGTCCAGGAGGGTGGAAGATGTGGTCCCGATGGTTATGCAGAACCACCAAACGGGGTTTGTGAAGGGGAAGCAGCTAAATGTCAATGTACGGCGGCTTCTTAATGTTATGATGATGGCGTCGGCGGCTGGGGAGGCGGAAATAGTAGCATCGATGGATGCGGAGAAAGCTTTTGATAGGGTGGAGTGGAGCTACCTGTGGGAAGTGCTGAGGAGGTTTGGGTTTGGTGAGGGATTCATCAGCTGGGTGAGGTTCCTGTATAGCTCCCTGGTGGAGAGTGCGGTGACGAATGGGAGGTCGGAGGACTTTCGGCTTTCCCAGGGGACGAGGCAGGGGTGCCCCTCGTCTCCCCTGCTCTTCGCATTAGCGATTGAGGCCTTGGCTATGGCGCTGAGGGATTCGAAGAACTGGAGGGGGATTGTGCGCGGGGGGGCGGGGGGAAAGAGAGAGAAAGAGAGCACCGGTTGTCGGTGTACATCGCGGATCCGGCCCGGGGGGGGGGTGCCAGAAGTGTTGAAGATACTTGGGGAGGAGGGGGCAGCATGGAAACAGAGGGGGCGTCCTGTGGAGTTACATGCCTGGGGGCCTTGGTAACGGCGCCGTGGCCGCTCCCTCCCACGAGTCCGGTGGTGGCAGCTACCCTCAAGATCTGGGGGCAGTGGAGGCAACACAGGGGAGAAGTGGGGGGCTCGATGGAGGCTCCGTTAAGGGGGAACCATAGGATCGTCCCGGTGAACATTGACGGGGGATTTCAGGGTTGGCACAGAGCGGGCATCAGACAGCTGAGGGACCTGTTTATTGATGGGAGGTTTGCGAGCCTGGGGGAGTTGGAGGAGAAATTTGGGCTCCCCCGGGGAACATGTTCAGGTATCTGCAGGTAAAGGCGTTTGCTAGGCGGCAGGTGGAGGGATTCCCTTCGCTTCCTGCGAGGGGGGTGAGTGACAGGGTGCTTTCGGGGGTCTAGGTCGGAGAGAGGAAGATATCTGATATCTACAAGGTTATGCAGGAGGCGTCAGTAGAGGAGCTGAAAGCTAAGTGGGAGGGGGAACAGATTGAAGACGGGACATGGGCTGATGCCCTGGAGAGGGTTAATTCTTCCTCCTCGTGTGCGCGGCTGAGCCTCATCCAATTCAAGGTGCTGCACTGGGCCCACATGTCCGGGTCTAGGATGAGTAGGTTCTTTGGGGGTGAAGACAGGTGTGCCAGGTGTTCGGGGAGTCCAGCGAACCATGCCCATATGTTCTGGGCATGCCCGGCACTGGAGGGGTTCTGGAAGGGGGTGGCATCCAGGGTCAAGCCAGGATGGGGACTCGCGATTTTTGGAGTTGAGGTGGAGCCAGGAGTGCAGGAGGCAAAAGAGGCCGGTGTGCTGGCCTTTGCGTCCCTAGTAGCCCGGTGAAGGATCTTGCTACAATGGAAGGATGCCTTTCCTCGACTTTCTGGCTCAACGATAGGGCACAGGGACAGTAGCAGCAGCAACCCGGGGGGGGGGGGGGAAGAGGGAGGAGGAGAGGGGACGGACGATGACTATGTTTGTTTATTTAATTTATTTTTAAGTTCTCTTGTTGTTCATTGGGGTTGGGGGGGTGGATGTGATACATGCGTTGATACAGTCTGGGGGGTGTTATAGCTAGTATGGGCTATTGTGTTGCATTTCATTGTTTGTCGTTATGTTTTATATTTTCTGTAAAAAATTCCAATAAAAAGTTGTCATTGGGGTTGGGGGGATGTGATACATGCGTTGATACGGTCCGGGGGGTGTTACAGCTAGTATGGGTTATTTTGTTGCATTTCATAGTTTGTCGTTATATTTTATATTTTCTGTAAAAAAATTCCAATAAAAATTATTTTAAAAAAAAGATACTGGGGACTTTTCAGGCTGCAAGCTCAACGTGGGGAAAAGTGAGCTGTTTGTGCTGCACCTGGGGGACCAGGAGAGGAAGATAGGAGAGCTCCCGTTGAAGGGGGCAGAGAGCTTTAGATATCTTGGGGTCCAGATAGCTAAGAGCTGGGGAGCCCTGCACAGGCTAAACTTTGAGGCTAGTGGAACAGATGGAGGAGGAGTTCAGGAGGTGGGACGCGCTGCCACTCTCTTTGGCGGGCAGGGTCCAGTCGGTTAAGACGACGGTGCTCCCGAGGTTTCTGTTTCTTTTCCAGTGCCTCCCCCTATTGATTCCGAAGACTTTTTTCAAGAGGGTGAATAAGAGTATTCTGGGGTTTGTATGGGCGTGGAAAATCCTGAGATTGAGGAGGGTATTCCTGGAGCGAGAAGGGAGGCAGGCAGTTTGCGCTGCCCAACCTGTATGGGTATTACTGGGCTGCGAATGTGGCAATGATTCGCAGATGGGTGATGGAGGGGGAGGGTGCCATATGGAAGAGGTTGGAGGTGGCGTCCTGTGTGGGTACGAGTTTGGAGGCACTGGTGACGGCCCCGCTTCCACTCCCCCCGGCAAGATATTCCACAAGTCCGGTAGTGGTGGCGTCCCTCAAAGTTTGGGGGCAGTGGAGGCAGCACAGGGGGGGGGGGGGGGGGGGGGGGGGGGGGGGAGTGAAGGCCTCAGTATGGGCCCGGATATGGGGCAATCACCGATTTGCACCAGAGAGAATGGATGGTGGTTTTTTGAGTTGGCATAGGGCAGGCATCAGGGGGACCTTTTCCTCGACGTGAAATTTGCGACTTTAGAGGAGATGGAGGGGAAGTGGGGCCTCCCCCCTGGGAATGCTTTCAGGTATATGCAGATTAGGGTGTTTGTTAAGTGGCAGGTGGCGGAGTTCCCGCTGCTGCCGCCGCCTAGGGGGGTGCAGGATAGGGTGCTCTCGGGAAGGTGGGTCGGCGAGGGGAGGATCTCGGCGATTTATCAGATGATGCAGGAAGAGGAGGAGGCCTCGGTGGAGGAGCTGAAAGCGAAGTGGGAGGAGGAGCTAGGGGAAGAGATTGATGATGGGACGTGGGCGGATGCCCTGGTGAGGGTGAACTCGTCCTCTTGCGCACGGCTCAGCTTAATTCAGCTGTAGGTGCTGCATAGGGCGCACATGACTGGGGCCAGGATGAGCCGGTTCTTAGTGGGGGTGGGGGAAGAGAGAGAGAGAAAGGAGGACGACAGGTGTAGGTGGTGTTCGGGAGGCCCGGCGAACCACACCCACATGTCTTGGGCATGTCCGGCGTTGGAGGGGTTTTGGAAGGGGGTGGCGGGGACTTTGTCCAGGGTGGTCGCGATCTTTGGGGTAGCATCGCAGCCGGGAGTGCAGGAGGTGAGAGAGGCCGGTACCCTGGCCTTTGCGTCTCTAGTAGCCCGGCGTAGGATTCTCTTACAGTGGAGGGACGCGAAGCCCCCGAGCCCGGAGGCCTGGATCAATGACATGGCCAGGTTCATCAGGCTGGAAAAGGTTAAGTCTGCCCCGAGGGGATCGGTACAAGAGTTCTTCCGGCGGTGGCAGCCTTTTCTCGATTTCCTGGCGGAGGCGTAGAGGGTGGTCAGTCTCAGCAGTAACCCGACCCAAATCGACAGAAAACAGCAAATCATGGGAAATCAATATTTTTCAGACTAGAGGATGTACACGACTGACTTGGACATTGGAATTAAGATTCACCAATAATACCAATCTTGCAGATGTGACAAATAGAGAATGGTACCAATTGACTAACAAACATTGAAAATAGGTGCAAGAGTAGGTCATTTGGCCCTTCGAGCCTGCACCACATTCAATATGATCATGGCTGATCATGCAAATTCAGTTTCCCACTCCTGCTTTCTCTCCGTACCCTTGATAATTTTAGCCACAAGGGCCATGTCCAGCTCCCTCTTGAATATATCCAACAAACTGGTTCCAACAGCTTTCTGTGGGAGAGAATTCCACAAGTTCACAACTCTCAGAGAGAAGAAGTTCTTCCTCATCTCAGTCCCGAATGGCTTACCCTTTGTTCTTAGGCTGTGACCCCTAGTTCTGGATGTTCCAAACATCGGGAACCATCTTCCCGCATCTAGCCTGTTCAGTCCCATCAGGATTTTATGTTTCTATGAGATTCCCTCTCATTCTTCTGAACTCGTGAGTACAAGCCCAGTCGATCCAGTCTTTCTTCATACTTCAGTCCTGCTACCACAGGAATTAGTCTGGTGAAACTTCGCTGGACACCCTCAATAAAAACATAAGAACTAGGAGCAGGAGTCGGCCATCTGGCCCCTCGAGTCTGCTCCGCCATTCAATGAGATCATGGCTGATCTTTTGTGGACTCAGCTCCACTTTCCGGCCCGAACACCATAACCCTTAATCCCTTTATTCTTCAAAAAACTATCTATCTTTACCTTAAAAACATGTAATGAAGGAGCCTCAACTGCTTCACTGGGCAAGGAATTCCATAGATTCACAACCCTTTGGGTGAAGAAGTTCCTCCTAAACTCAGTCCTAAATCTACTTCCCCTTATTTTGATAATAGCAAGAACCTTCCTCAAACTAGGGGACCAAAATTGCACAATAGTTAAGGTGTGGTCACCAAGGCACTATATAACTGCAGCAAGACCTCCCTTCTCCTATACTCAAATCCAGTTGCTATGAAGGCCAGCATGTCATTAGCTTTCCTCACCACCTGCTATACCTGCATGCCAATCTTCAGCGACTGTTCCACCATGACACCCAGATCTCGTTGCACTTCCTCTTTTCCTAAACTGCCACCATTCAGATTAATGATTTGCCTTCCTGTGTTTGCCACAAAGTGGATAACCAAACATTTACCCCATAATATTGTATTTGCCCACTCCTCCAGACTGTCCAAGTCACCCTGCAGCCGCCTCACAGCGCACACTGCCACCAACTTTAGTGTCACCTGCATATTTGGAGATATTGCATGCAATTCCTCCGTCCAAATCATTAATGTATATTGTGAACAGTTGGGGTCCCGGCACTGAACCCTGCAGTACCCCACTAGCCATTGTCTACCACTCTGAAAAGGACCCGTTTATTCCCACTCTGCTCCCTGTCTGTCAACCAATTCTCTATCCACGTCAATGCATTACCCCAATACCTTAAGCTTTACTTTTGCTCACTATTCTCGTGGGGGAACTTGTCAAAAGCCTTTTGAAAGTCCAGATACACAATATCCACTGGTTCACCCTTGTCCACTCTGCTGGTCACATCCTCAAAAAATTCCACAAGATTTGTCAAGCATGATTCCTTTTAGTGAATCCATGCCGACTTGGACCGATTCTGACGTCACTTTCCAAATGCTCAGTAACTTCATCCTTAATAATTGACTCCAGCATTTCCCCCACCACTGATGTCAGGTTCTATTTTATAATTCTATTCTATAATTCCTCGTTTTCTCTCTCCCTCCTTTTTAAAAAAAAAGTGG
Source organism: Scyliorhinus canicula (assembly GCF_902713615.1). Taxonomy (NCBI): domain Eukaryota; kingdom Metazoa; phylum Chordata; class Chondrichthyes; order Carcharhiniformes; family Scyliorhinidae; genus Scyliorhinus; species Scyliorhinus canicula. The sequence continues at coordinate 2,257,074 of NC_052162.1, forward strand.
GGTTACAATAGCTACCCTCCAATCCATTGGAACTCTTCGAGTCTATAGAATGCTGGAAAACAATCACCAATGCATCCACTATTTCTAGGGCCACTTCCTCAAGTACTTTGGGATACAGATAATCAGGCCCTGGGGACTTTTCACTATTGGGTATTAATCCCATCAATTTGCCCGATACAATTTCCTGACGAACAAGGATTTCCCTCCTCTATTTCCTTCTTCGTGCTAGACCCTTCATTACCTATTATTTCCAGAAGGTTATTTGTGCCTCCTTGTTGAAGACAGGTCCAAAATAATTATTCAACCCTGTCTGCCATCTTTGTTGCCCATTATGAACTCACCTCATTCTAACTGTAATAAGTCGATAGACTAGCAGAATGGGCAGATAAATGGCAGGTGGAATTTCATACGTATGAGGCAATTTCGCAAGAGGGTTAGGGAGAGGCAAGTGCTTTCTTTGAAGGTGGCAGGATATATGGAGAACACAATTAGCAGAGCATACAGGATCTTGGGCTTCAGGAGTAGAGGCACTGAAGGGAAGTTATGCTGACCATTTATAGCTGATTAGGTCACAACTAGAGTATTGCATCCTGTTCTGGTGACCACTCTGCAGGGTTCCTGAGGGTGCAAGAGTGGATTTACCAGAATGGTTCTGGTGTTGAGGGATGTTAACTACAAAGTTGGGTTAGATAAGATGGGGTTGTTCTCCCTGGGAAAAAGGAATTTCCAATGAGATTTGATAAGAAGTATACGCGAGTATAACATGTATAGAGAGGTTGTCAAGTAAATGTGCCCCATAGCTAACTGGACAAGGACGAGCAGTTCTTCTGGACAGGCTATACACTGAGAATGATCTGAAACAGTGCCTATGGAGGGTGGAAGCAAAGGTGTTCAATGATTTCAGCACCAAACAGATTGGGCACTTTCAGGAAAAGAAAATTTTGACTATTACTACTGCACACATTATGGGTGAGTTTCTCCAGCCTCCCAGCCACATGTTTTGCAGCAGCAGGAGGCAGCACACTTTCCACTGGCAGCAGGAAGTCCCATTGAAGCCACCCCACGCGCTGGGAAACCTATGTGGAGCTGTGCTGCCAACAGAACCAGAGAATCCCATCGCCCGCGTCCTTATTCTGGGCAGTCCTGCGCCAGCGTCCTTATTCTGTGCAGTCCTGCATCTGGGCGTTCCTGTGCCAGTGCATTTTTTCTGGGTGTTCCTGCGCCAATGCATTTTTTCTGGGCGTTCCTGCGCCAATGCATTTATTCTCTTTTTGACTCAAGTTCATTCTTAAGGATTAAAACTTATCCCACCATGTTCTAATTGTCAGTGTTCAGTTTGATGTTTTTCATATATCAATTTGTATATTACACATTTGCTGATTTCTAGTCCTACAGAACACTAATTTAAAAATTCCCTCATGGTGGCCAATTTATTCACTAGCCAATGCCCCAGTTTCTACATAGTCAAACACAATAAAAACACGTAACCTACATGGAGATTAAAGACTGAACATTATCAAGCACCTTCCAAAGATTCCAAATTCCTCGCAACAAAATAATGGGGGACTCGCGTATTGCAAATAGCTCTGTACTTTTCAGCATTCTCCTCTCCTGCCAAATGGTAAGCAGCAGAAAAATTACAATTTAAAAAACAAACGGTGCCCTGCTCCAGAACTGTCCAAATCAAATATCTGTATCTTAATTGATAGGGTTTTCCATTCTTTAAGACTAACCTAGCAAGCTCAACTGAACTGGCAAAAAAAATTAAGAGTGCATAGATTTGTGAACAAGTAATGATATAAAATGATTGCCAAGTACCTGGTTAGCTGTGATCTGTTTTTCATATCTTGAAGGCACCAACCTCCAACTGGCATAGAATTTCACATACCAATATTTCCACAAGTGTTTACTCTATATCCTCACCCTGTAAAAAAATAATACTATTAGTTTAGGTTGTATGATAAATCCATTGCAATACTAATGTGCTACAATTCAATTACTTCTGCATTAAAATGTAGACTTTAGAAATGAGTGACAAATCACAATTTACACTTTCCATGGGCCATCCAGTCCACTGATGCTGCAGAATATTTGTCCAACGTGGTTCAGAATATTTGCTTTGCTGGTTCTGAGTTTTGCGATACCATACAGAACTCCGTTTCATTTAAAATCGAACAGGAGAATTGCTATATTTGGTGATCGATGGGCTTCCTTATGGAAACAGGTTTCATTTAGTAGGTGACTTAAAGGATCTCGCTGCTCACCTACACAATTCCGTTTTGTTTAAACTGAACGTGGAGTTATGTTTCGTGAACGATGTGCTTCCTTATGTAATCGGGTTTCATTTAGTAGGTATCTTAAAATGGTTTGTTGATTACCTACATAATTCCACTTTTTGTTTAAATTCAACATGGAGTTATAATTGGTGAACGATGTGCTTCCTTATGTAACCACAGGTTTCATTTAGTAGGTAACATAAAATAAGGTTTGCGTTGCTTACCGGAGATGCTCTTTTCACAATAAAATGGCCCTTTGAATCGGCTGAGAATGTCCTAGATTCAACTGTCTTTCCTAAGTCTCCAGCTTTTGAACAGTGATAGGCCATTGCAGGTCTTGATGCTCAATTCTTAAAACCATAGCAAATTCCTTTTTAGGTGAGACACTACACTTGCAGAAAATTGAGTCATAAAAGTGTTTAACGACATTTGGGAAATTTAAGATTTGTATCCATTTTAAGCCAGAACTTAAAAACAAATCACTTTTAAAGATACTCACTGCTGACGATTTGATTTTTTTTTTTAAAAAACCAGCTTGCTTCAGAGTCAGCTGTGACTGGAGCTTTTGAGGTTGAATGTTGATCTGGAACTGTAGGAGACTGAAATATAACTGGTATATTTTGAAATTGCAACGTTTCATTGGGCAGTTAATGAATGGTTCATCGCCACTGCTTGCTGTTTTCTGAATTCAGTTGTACGGACATTTCTCCTTCCCATTTGCAAAAACCAGGTTAATATATTTTGCGTTTGTATTTCCCACCCAGGAGTTCGGTTAAAAAACAAACATGTTTCACTGAAAAAAGTTTCAGTCTTTATTTCACAACAGCACTGGTGCAACAAAGCAAGATCTAGATCTATATATCCATATTTATGTATGGAAAAAGCCACAGACAGTAGCACTGTTATAACATTAACTTTTTTTTTCATGTTTAACCAGTCTCTGCACCATTCCCACTAGAATGTACAAACTGACTTTTTTAAAAAAAACAAGAAACCAACAATGAAACAGCAAACCAAAATTTCAATTTCAAAATCTGCTTGCATGGAAAGCACTTGACAGTCCTTTCACCTCAATTTGCCTGTTGTGTTTCAGTAAGGAAGAACAGCACTAAGAGCAAGGGCTTTTTTTTGGTCCATGGTTACATCAAGTTCAGTTTTAGTATCTGCTTCGGCCACTGCCCCTGTCGTAGCGGTTTCCACCTCGCCCTGATCCACGATTTCCTCCACGGCTCGAGCTGTTGTACGAGTCGCGCGGAGGATAACCTCTTTCCATTGGAAGAGCTGGGCCTCTATCTTGCCTACCAACACGATCATTGCGACTACTTGAGTAACTTTCACTTCTGTAGTTATCACGGCCTCCACCATATCCATCCCGAGAGCTGGTGCTGTAGTCATCGTAACGACCACTTCCACTGTAAGATGGTGGGGGCCCTCGTGCAGGTGGAGCGCCACGCGAGTTACCTGCAGGGTCAATGGTGAGGTCATATGGAAACGTTTGAAATATTCCTTACATTTTATAAGATCTACTCACTTACTGCAGCTTTGTTGAAATTTGCATTTTAAAAAACGGATTGCACTTGCAACATTGAGAGATGCAGCAATGAGATGCTCCCATCACTGGGGATCATTTGACAAAGGAATGAAGTTTTTGAAATGCAAGACTTAACTCATTTTGGTAGTGTCTCACATTGTCATTCTTCCAGCAACGAATGGGGAGGTTATGCAGAAATATTTCCAGCCTTTAGGTTTTGGTGTGCTCATGTTACTGAATTTATTTGATTATAAAGTTGAATATGCATTTTCTTAAGTGGCTAGGCATTTTGTTTGACGGATATTGCTCGTCAGCAAGCTTGTACTCTTTTTGAAGTTCACTTGTTTTGCTGTGGATTTCAACTGTCATTTGCTTTGAACTGGGTTTTATCACTGTAGAGATAAACTGCTTGAGGTTCAAAAGACATTTCACTGAACAGTTTATGCAAGACAAAACCACCCAAATTACTACAATTACACCCCTTTTACACTTGTCAAGTCAGAAATGTAATTATTTCTACAATTTTATATAATAACTGGCACTACGCAATGAGTTGCCATCTTACCGTAGCCATCATAGGAATCTCTGTAGGAACCACCACTTGGGCGATCGTTGTAATAGTCACGTGGCTCACGTCCACCATATCCATCTCGATCACTGAAATAAAAATAATCTATTTTAAATGTTTTACAATAATACTGTCAGTTGGTTTCACAAATTGCCGATTCAAAACCAGCCCCTACCTATATCCTCGAGATCCATAATCATCACGTCCAGAGTGAGAATAGTCACGAGAACTGTAAGAGTCCCTTGGTGGTGGACCATAATCTCTTGTATCTCTAGAGCTTGGATAATCTCTGCTAGAATAACTGCAAGGTAAAAGATGACCATTAGAAGGGAATTCCTAGCATGTAATGGATGAAAGAGAAATATAGAGGCTGCAAAAACACTGCCAGTCCAAAAGTCTAAGAAATCAAGCTCTCTAGGTCAAATAATTAAAACTTCAAAAACATGTCTTCATGAGTTTAAAGAGAATGCTTTAGTGCCACGTCACAGCAGCAGTTGAGGGCAAGGACTTTGCATTTATGAAGGCAAAATAATTCAAACTACAACAGATGGTGGGGGGTGTGCATTTCTTGAATTCTGTTTAATTCCCTTTTCTTCCTATGTACTGAATGATCTGTTAGCTGCTTGCAGAAAATACTTTTCACTGTACCTCGGTACACGTGACAATAAACAATCCAATCCAATCCAAACAGGGAGTAGAAAGCCGTGAGATGGGCAGCACGGTGGCCTAGTGGTTAGCACAACTGCCTCACAGCGCTGAGGTCCCCAGGTTAAATCCCGGCTCTGGGTCACTGTCCGTGTGGGAGTTTGCACATTCTCCCAGTGTCTGCGTGGGCTGCGCCCCCACAACCCAAAATGTGCAGATTAGGTGGATTGGCCACACTAAAATTGCCCCTTAATTGGAAAAAAATGGGTAATCTAAATTTATAAAAAAAAGAGAGCCGTGAGATTAGTTGATATTAGGAAGAAGCCAGCACAAAAGATGGACGATTTACTCATGAGCTAATCTAATAATGGAGCCAAGATAAGTACACAAGACTTGAAAGCCCCCCTCCCCCCAATCTCAGATACTGGTGGTGATCAACAAATAGAAATGTCAATGTGCATGATCCACTGGACATTTCTAGAAAAGCTGGTTTCAATGCTATCTAAAGTCATTAGGTGGATATCTTGGATTCATGTCGCATTACATTCACCCCCCCACCATCTGGCCTGGACTGGCAAAATTCTACCAACTGTCCTGGTTCGAGACAATTCACACCTCTTGAACCTGGGATCACTCCCTATCTCTGGATCTGTAATGATTTGATTACAAATGTTCGCATTCCAAGCATTGCCTGGCATCTCTGACTTCGTTTATATAAATGTTTCTGGAACGTTCCTCTCCATTCACCTGAGGAAGGAGCAGTGCTCCGAAGCTCGTGTTTGAAACAAACCTGTTGGGACTTTAACCTGGGTGTTGTAAGACTCTTACTAAAGTCATTATAATGGCTTCTCTTCCCTTCAACAGCCCCACCCCTTCAACCATAGAACAGTAAAATGAAACCATTCGAGTCTTATAACAGCGAGTATCATGGTCTTGCTCTTTACTCCAGGAGCTGCATAATTTTTTCTCCCTCAGTTATCCAATTACTCAAGGCTACTGAAGTGGGTATCAAGTGTGCCACCAGGTAGTTCATCCAATTTCAACCACTCATGTATAAAGAGGGCTTTTTCATGTCAACCTCTGTTCTTTGTCAATCAGCTTACACCGTGCCATCTAGTCATTGACCCTTCAGTCACTGGAACAAGTTCTCCATTTGCTCTCAACCTAAACCTTTCATTGTCTCCTCTTGGCATTTCTCTATGTGCAGAAGACTCTAGAATAGATTCAATCACACAACTACTGACTTCTACCCACTCAATGAATCGATGGTCAGTTAATTAATATTCGTTTTAAAAACAAATCACTTGTATAAAGCAGATTTAAATTTTTTTTATATAAAGAACCCCCGTCAACTGCATAATGGGTAGTTAGTCACAGTACCCAATGTATCCAAACAATTTCTCGTAACCAGCCTGACAAGAATGCACATGGATTGATTATTTCTCCAGCAGATAAGCGCAATATGCAAGAAATAGCTAAAAGTTACAAATAACCATTATTTTACAGCATTCAAAATTAGTTTGCAACAAGAGCCCCTGTTAGATGTGTTGAAAGAAAATGAAAGTCCAGCTATGCAAAGCTCAGAACTTCTTAGAGGAAAGATGGCTATATCAGCTTTGATAATCATTGCCAGTGAAGTCATCACTGCTTAAAACTGGAAGCAGATGCTGCAAGAGTAGTCTTATCTATTTACTTCAGCAACCAACATCCGAACACAATAGTAAGCTGAACTAATAATTCACAGTACTGCTAATAAGCAAACTGTTTGCATGCAATTTAGTTGATTATGCAGTCAGGTGTTCCTGGACCATGCAAAGGCAAGCTGAAATCCCCAGACCTCACTGAAAAATTAAGCTTTTGCAAGGAGCACACAAACTACTCCTACAGTTCAGATGATTGCAAATGCTTTGTCTTTGCATGGTAAATACATTAAGAATCGCTATTTGTTGCAAAATGATACTTTAACTTAATGCAAACCCATGCCTTTCCTTCACCTCTATCTGTGCCCCCAGAACGGGGAAGAAAGATCTCACCTGTCTCTGCTGTTGTAGTATAATCCTCTCTTGGTATATAGTCATCTTTCTGGATGGCATCATATCTCTGCGAGATGGAGGTGAACCATAACTATCTCTCTCACGTGAAGGAGGTCCTAGGGAGAAAAACCTTGGGTCACACTTTTTCCAACACCGACGAGATTGGAAAAACTCATATGTAATTTAGTGGAATAGTTCTACCTCTTGAGCCACTTCCTCTTCCACCCATTCCCCCACTTCGCATTGGCCCTGAAGGAACGGGCCTTTTCGGTGGTGTCCATTTGCACGCCCTGGGGGACCCTTTTCATTGGTGGTCCTCTGGAGGAGACTTAAATGAAAAAAAATACTTGTAGCTATTTGCCCTTGTTGGTTTTGCATTTTTAAATCATACTTTCAAACACAGTAAGATTTTTAAAAACGAGTTTTGAAAATATTGCTAAATCCATGTAGTTATGTTAGGTCAATATTTTATTTACATTTCCTGCTTTCAGGAACAAG